>NW_015388378.1:57148-85304 GCF_001527695.2 Protobothrops mucrosquamatus
TTTTTTTTTCTTTTGAGCAAATGGTGATCATGTTAGAGGCAATGCTTGTTCTTGCAACATATTGGTCAGATCTACCTAGTAAGAGAAGTCATCTTCCATGAACACACATAACAAGATTGTACTTTTTTTTTCTGCTTGAAACTGCCTCAGAAGATGTGTGTTGAAACAGAAATGGCAAAGTTCTATGATTGAAAAAATAGCTTTAAAAACATAAACTGTTATTATGCTGCTATAGATTTTTCTATATCATTTCATAAAAAATTGACATTTCCTTGGTTTCAAAGGCCATTATCATTGTGGCTGTGTTTCATAGACCTTCTGTTCCCACCTTTTAATTAAACTAAGGAAAGCTTTTTGCTTTCAGGATGAGGGCCTGTTTTTTTGTTTACTTATTTGCTTCAATTTCTGAAGATATCCCTTAAACCAGGGGTCCCCAACCCCCGGTCTGTGGACCGGTACCGGGCTGTGGCATGCCAGCAACTAGTCCGTACAAACAAGCAAAGCCCGATCCATGAGATGCAGGCTGCACACAAAACCACACACCCTCCGGTCCGTGGAAAAACCTTTCTCCACGGAATCGGTCCCTGGTGCCCAAAAGGTTAGGAACCTCTGCCTTAAACAACCTTTAGAGCAGGCATCTCAAACTCACGACGTTGCGTGACATCGCAATGGAGTGGGCACATTTTCGGCGTGACGCATCCGGCCTGCGGGCTGGCAGTTTGACCTGCCTGGTTTAGAGGATTGTTCTAATGAATGGCTTGTTGATCATTTTCCCTCTTATTTGATAACCAAAATTTTCCAACTAATTACAGGTGAAAATTCTGGCTCAGAATGAGAATGTTAAGTTGCAAGAAGCCCTGTCCAGTAATTTGAAGAGTGCTGTCATGGCAGCCTTTCTCATGTTGCCGGAAAGTTTCTCTGAAGAAGATCTTTATATGAAGATTGCTGGATTGTCGTACTGTGGTGAGTATGGCTTTTACATTGTTCAATAATTGATTTAAAAAAAAATAAGATAGTAAATGTTAATGAAAGATGTGGACCAACTTTACTTATGTTTCCTAGCATGATAGATGGCTCAGCATATTTGGCAAACTATTAGGAAGAAGTGCTCTGGATCTTTCATATGTATGAGCTTCAGTTACTTTTAGTTCTATTCACTTGGCTGGATACTCCTTTGGCATTTTTCTTTGCATTTGCTCTTTTTTTTGTAGCCCTTCTCTGCCTACATTCTCTACAATTTTTCCCCCTTTCTATGCGTTAACGTATTACTATAACTTTCTCTCATCCTCCTTTTTTCAGTATTCTCTAATATGCATATTTTTCTTCATTCATAGGTGTCTTTGCTTCATCATCCTTTTCCATATTTCCCATTAATGTAACTCCTCATATTTCCGTAATATTCTGTAACATATTCTATTCCAAGCAGTTTCCACTTTTTTTTTTTTACGCTGTCCAGTTTCCATTCATTCCACTCTGAAAATGCAGGACTCATCTTTTTCCTTCTTGCATGCCTTCTACTTTTACAAGAACCAAAGAATAGAGGCTGAATTGAGAGAGATTGATTTCAATTGAGACTTGAAATAAGGAAACTTTCCTGATGTGAGAGCTTTTAAGTAGTGGAATGACCTAAATTTGTAGGCCATTCCTAAACTCCTAAATTTGTAGTTTCTCAAGAAAAGATTAAACAGTCTTTGTCCAGGAAGTTATGAAGATTCTTGCACTGGTCAGGGGGTTAGATACATGACCTTCAAGATCCCTTCCAACCCTATGATTCTTGATTCTTCCATTTTTCTCTTCTTCACTATTTTTCCCCCAAGATCTGCCAAATAAGATTGTATCCCACATTGAAAATGCCCTTTTAACTTTTACTGCTTCTGTCAGTTTATATTTTTATAAATTATCAGGTTGTTTGTACTTTTAGATTCTTTGCTTTAACATATGTCTATTTACAAATAGACATATACTTCAATCATCTATTTTAAAAAGATGTTTATCATCACTATTCTTATTCTTGGACCATCAAATGTTCTCTCACTTATGCATTTATGTGACCTAACAGACTAATTTTTCTCCATCACATTTATTCAGAAAGTTGCACACTTTTCCTCAAACTCATCACTGGTTTTTTCATTATTCCTATCAGGACTTAACACAAGATTAAGGAACCCCAGCATATGGGTTCCTACCTTCATACACAACCACCAAAGTCCAAATGTTTTCTGTATTCATTGTAGCCTAGTCTACATCTCAGCTTCCCTGCATGGTTTCATTGGCTGTAATGTGATATTTGTCACACACATCATAGTAATAAGGACAATTTGGGCATATTGCCAGTGTGCACAGCCATAACCCACTTTTGCGCTTAGCGTGCTTTTATTTTCTACAAGTGAGGGTCTCTTGTTGCCTGTATCCTATCAGCTAGAAAGCACCAATATTACTTTATTTCTTAAATACTTTCATATCTGATTTTCAGCGTAAAGTAGTTGAATGTTTAGATTTTTGTTCAATGTAATACATTTGAGTGTTAAAGGGAGTATTTTACAATGGAAGCTTCTTAATTCAATAGCCCAGGAATTGCAAAGAAAGCTCTTGCACTCCAAACTAGTGAGTATATTATGTTGGGATATGGTGGTGGTGGGGACCTTCAAACCTTCTTTAGAATTTCTTCCTATCAGATCAGGCAGATGACTTTGTTTCAGGAGAGCTCAAGGCATATCCTGCTGGCTGAAACAAATGCTCAAACTGCAATGTCTTTAAATGTGTTTAAGGGGAAAATGGCACTGGCGTTCTGATAAGATCAGTTTGCCCCAACCCCAAAACTTCCATGTTTTGTTGGACCACAAACCCCAACATCCTCAGCCCACATACCTGACCTGTGTGGGGAGGATGGCAGTTAAAATGTAATGTGTCTAGAGAAGAGGCTGGTAGGTGTTATAGGAATGTGGTCTTTCTCTTTATCGCATAGGCCATGGGTGTCATGACGTATTGTGACTTTTTTTTCATTGCCGGAGCTGGGGTGGGTACGGCCTCCGTATGATGCAACCAGCCCGCAGGCCGGCAGTTTGACACCCCTGACATAGGCCATCTCACCATGACTTTTCCAATTGACCAAGGCTCTCTTGAGGAATTCAAATGCAGTTAATATTCTGCCTGCAGTTTCCTAAGCTGCATTTTTCCTAAAAGTAGTTCTTACTGTGTTTGATGGACTTTTAAAAAAAAACAATACATCTGGGAGATAAACTATGCTAATAGGTGTTCCAAAGCCACAGTGTGGGACTCACAACTTAGTGATTTTAAGTGGGGTCTTCTGGCTCAAGGACATGGCTGACTCAGGGATTCTGGGAGTTGAAGTCCATAAGTCATAAAGGAGCCATAGTTCCCCACCCCTGCTTTACTGTAATAATTACTAAGGATAAGACTATAAATCTCAGTTTGCAGCTAGTATTAGAAATCTTGCTAACTGTAAGGCAAACTACATTTCTATAAATAGCTTTTCTATATAAATATTGATAATCTGACTTTGCTTTAGGCGATTTCAGAATGCTCATTGGAGAAGATAAATCAAAGGTTATGAACATAGTGAAACCAAACATGATACATTTTCAGAAGCTCTATAGGCACATTTTGCAAGATAGCCCTCAAGTGATATACAAGCATCAGCTGGGCATATTAGAGGTAAGCAGGTCCCTGTTGCTTTTTTTTTAAATGTAAACTATTTTGCATAGTTGTGTGATATGTTAAATAAAAAGCCACCCATAGCATGGCATGTCCAGGAGTCTTGATTACTTAAGAAATCTGGAAGAATAAGGCATTGTAATTCTGTAATTCTGTTAATGTAATTCTGTTAATCTAAGTCTGGTTGTATTCAAGAGATTCAATTTGGTGTTATAGTTAAAGGCACTAAGGTAGAAAAGGGAGACCAGACTTCTAGCAGGTAACTTTGGGGCAATCATTCTGCCTCAGTCCTAGGAAGAAAACTGACAAAACGCTTCCAAAAAACTGTGTGCAGTTGTCCAGATAGTTGATAGGAGTCAAGCCTGACTCTGGACACACACACAGAAATGTGTTTAAAAAATACCACTGTGTTACATTCTGCTTTCTTGGATGCATGAATCCTGGTTTAATTTACAGTAGTTTTTAGGAAAAATGATTAATCCAGATAAGCAATGAGGATAATATATTTGGTAAAGATCTATAACAAATTAACCAAAGACTAAATAAATCCAAGTTTCATATAGCGAAATTTAACTTATCAGATAAATCATGTTTCATGAATTTATTGGGTTTGCTCAGATTATTGGACCAATTATTGGAAACAGAGTGGCATTTTTGCTATAAATGACAACTGCATGATGATATTTAGCAAAGATTTTAACCTGATGGTTCTGTTGCAGATTATAGATTATAGAAAATAGGATATAATTATTTGCTCAAAATTGGAAAAAGCTCTGTCTGAATTATAAATGTTTAAACCAGTCTTTGAAGATCTGTTTATAAATTGACCAAGGCTATCTGCTTAAGAGTTAAGATTTTCCTTTGTTTACAGTCTCTTCATTTGTCCTGTCATATCATGTATCTTTTTCTCTGCTTACCCAGAGGCTATAGGTTTGTAGATAACCATGTAGGTGGATGACCTCTGAAAGGATTGGGGTGATGCACCCATCCTGGCCCTTCTTTCAACAGCTTTCAATACCATCAACCATGGTATGCTTCTGGACCATCTGAGGTGATTAGAAGTGGGGGGCACCGTTTTGAAGAGGTTCTCCTTCTTCCATGGCTATTGCCAGGAAATGTTGATGGCAAAGAGAGATCCAGCCCTAGGCTTTTATGTGGGGTGCCTCAGGCTCCAGTCTGTCTCCGCTCCAAGGTAACATCTACATGAAACCAGTGGATGGAGTCATTTGATAGGTCCAGTATCCTCAGTATGATGATGATATTGTTACATATTTCAACTTCACACCAGGCAAGTGATGATGTTCAGGTGTTTGCTCACTGCCTGAAGGCTAGAAGAGTCTGGAAGAGAAGAAACCAAATAGAGTGAGCTCATTCCATGTCCCTTTCCTCAGAAGTTGTCATCTGGTACTATCTTGGACTCATCCCTTCTCCATAGCCACCTAACCCTTTAGAATAGTCTTCCATCTGAAATTCAAGTCTCCCTAATCATTTAGCCTTTTGGAAGGCCAGGAAGACTTAGCTATTTCTCCGAGCATAGCACTAGAATGGGGTTGAGCCAGGGAGTCAGTTATATAGGTGATTCTAATGTGGCAGTGAGACTTTCATATGTATGGAAATGGAAAGAGTTACACATTCCCAGAATTGTGAAGTTAATGGATTTGGCAGAGATGGCAAAACTGATGGCTTTGATTAAAGAAAAGACTTTGCCTAGGTTTATATCTACTTGGAAATCACTTTTGGACTTTTTGCTTGAAAATGAAAGATGAAATTTTAACTGTAGGATTTGATAGAACTGTTTGTGATTATAGAAGTACTATGTATTATGGTTAACGTTAAGATCATTTTATGTATTTTATGCTTTTATCTGTACTGAAGAAAATCAGAAGTTACTCTTTTTCTATATTTTTCTTCTCTTTTTCTACAACCCCAATTTTGTTTCTTCCCTTACCCACTTTTTCCTTTTTTTCCCTTGTATTTTATATTTTGTTAAAATTTAAAAAGTCTTAGGACAAAAATGGGTGAATCTGATGCCTTGGTGGGAAAAGTAGGAAAGTGTTTTTATGTTTTTACCAGTTGCAGCCTAAGTTCATTTAGTAAGATAGGTAGCCATGTAAGTTCTTTAAATAAGTAAATTTCTGAATGCAGACAACCCAGGTCCAGTCATTGGAGTCTCATATTTAAAACATCAAATTTCAGATGGCAATGAAGACCTAGCTCAAAATGCAGATACAATTTTGAGTCAAATCAATCAGCTCCTACTGGGCTGGATGTACCAATATTCATAGTACATTGTGCCCTTTTATGCGATGAATGGACCATGAAGGAAATTCAGTGCTCCATGCACACAACCTGTGTGAGCTGGCAACTTGGTTTAAGATGGGGCTGCTAATTCTCAATGTTGTTGTTAAAGGAAAACAAGCTATGTCTGCTTCTTTTTTTATCTTTAGATAGATAAAAGTCCAGAAGGTCAGTTTGCACAACTTATGGCTTTACCAAGAACCCTACAGCAAAAAATAACTTCTATCAAGGATCCTCCAGGGAAGAACAGAGATGTGGAAGAAATTTTATTACAAATCGCCCATGACCCTGACTGTAGATTTGTGGTACACCAAGGTAGGTTTTAATAATTCATTTGCAGAAATGAATGTTTTAGAATCAGTCTTGTATATAGTAGTTTCAGAATGCATAGTTTTTAAACTTTGATGTGTATTTTTTTTATAAAAAAAAAAACCCTATGTGGCTGGAAATGAGCAGTGGTATCAAAGCTGATGATGTAATTGATACTTTTTGTATCAGACCATTTTAGAATCTCTAAAGACTAATTCAAAATGCTGTGCTCTTATGCCAAAGCTTAGTCATGCCTAACAAGCTTCTCTCCATATATTTTTCCTACAATTTCTACTTCCAGATTCCCTCTTTCGGGTTATTTGGCTCACGAACCACTTACCATAGAACACGCAGAACTATCACTGGCTGTGTCCCATTCATTGGTTGCACCATTCATTGGGCCTTGGCCAATGGCCACCTGAATAAACTACAGCTCCTCAGGCAGAACTTGTGGGCTGAACCCGGGAGCTAGTTGTGTCCATAAAGTACTTAGAACTTCCAGCTTTGTGCCTGGGGGCGGGATTATGAACATACTTGAATGATCTCACTCGTCTATTAAATACACAAAATGATTACCTACCATGTTAATGTTCTGATAAGTCTATATACTGTAAAAGGAAAAATTAATTATCCCTATGAGTTCCAAGAACAGGGAGGTGACCCAAAGGAGAAATCCGAGAAATGTGATGATGTGTTTAACAAGAAAAGATAGATAAGATAAAATAACCTTTATTGTCATTTTTTTTTTTACTGTGGGCACAACGGCACACATCAAAAATGAAATTTAGTTGCCCGCTCTCAAAGTGAAACACATACGTGACACACACCTAAACATACTATGAACATACTAGGATGGAAGTGGGATGGCTACTGGGTGGCACCAGAATACTAGAGGTGGGCACAATGCTAAGGTACAAAACCTGCTTGAAAGATTTGGGTGTTGCCTCTTGGCCCAGCTGTCATACTTAATGACCGCTAGTCCACTTGGTCCTTATTGCAATAGGTTGTTGAAATGTAAGAATTGAATCTGTGTGTCAAATTTAAATAAACCTCTGGATCCTAAAGTGAGAATTTTGTTGTGTGTTCTCTCTTGTTTCTCTTTAACAATTTTTCCCTGACAATACACCACTGTGCTTGAAAGTATATGAATTCTTATTTTTGGCAACATGCTGGTTCTTTAGAAACCTGAGTTTGGTAACTCTTTTATTGTAAAAAATAATCCCTATTTCAAGGGATTTGGCTCAAAAGTCACTTATTATATAATATGCAGAACTATCACTGGATATGTCCCATTCACTGTTCATTGGGTCTTAGCCAATAACCCATAGCTCCTCAGGGTTGAATTTGTGGGCTGACTTTGGGATTTAGTTATGTCCAGTGACGGACTTAGAATTCCAGCTCTCAGCCTAAATTTCTCACTATCTTAAATACTATAACTGTGGTGTTTGCAAAGCAACACAGCCATAGTTGTCAGGAAGATCACCAGCAAACCATGTAGTCTGGTTATATTAAATGGTTTCTATTAATATAGGGCAAAGAGGTGAACAATTTGCTTGGAAAAGTTTAATCAGATATCTGTCTGCCTCTTACTCTCTTGACTAATTAGATTAACTAATTAAACTATAATTAGTTTCAGCTGAAGGGGATTTCTGGGTGGGTCCTACAAGTAATTGCTGCCAGTTTGACAGCAATGGCCCCCAGTTTCTCTGACTGAGAAATATTTGCTTGATCCTGATGACTATCACAGCATTCATCCAGTCACACACGTCTCCTTTGGGGGGAAATTGTTCAGTTTCAGGTGTCTGAAGATTCTCAATCATCCAGGACATGGTTGTCCCAAAAGTGCTTTTTCCAAAAGGCAACTGGACTTCCTTAGTTTTTTTCTTTGAAAAATTTTGCTTCAGTTCAGAACTGAAGAAGCTTCTTAGATAAGAAAAAAATCCAAGAAAGTCCAGTTGCCTTTTGGAAAAAGCTCCTTTGGTTCAGTTTCAGGATTCTTAAATGAACTTTCATGAACCCTTTTCTGAAAAGGACTTAATACAAAAATCATTGCTAGCCTGTTTTTTCTGCCTTTCTGGGTAACTTTGATGTAAAGGCCGCTGTCATTTATTAGATTGCCTTTATGCTGGGGTTGGGAGGTGTTGTAATTTGGAATTCTAAAATAGAACAGTAAATAGATTCTGGCCAGAGGGATTAAGCACACTATAGTCAAAATAGAGAAGCTAGTCAAACCAAGCTTCAGTGGTCCAGATGTGTGATTTGAATCAGCATTCAAGGAAGGTAAAGACAAGACCACCAACTGATGTTCACTGTCTCAATGGATAGCTTTTTATACTATTTCAAGCCCAGCTGAGGTGTATGATTCTTGCTTAGAGTGCAGAGCTCCTTAGGAATAATAGTAACTCCTGAGTAGACCACTGTTCCCACAAGATTCTTCCCTGCATCTTTGTCCTTTCATGTTTTCTGCATTTTTTTATGCTATCTATGCGGTGCTGTTGAGGGCTTGAGCGGTTAGATGAGCTAATCTTGTTTGGAGTCAAAGGAAACAGGCCCAGGCCTGCAGGCTGTTAGTTTTTCCCTAATCCTGTACCGGCAGGAGCTTGGCCGTTGGGATTTAGTGGTTTTTACTGCCACGTTTGGCTCTATTTCTTTTTTCTCATTAGCCATCCGAGCAGGCCACCACAAGACCCTCCAGGTGAGAGCAATTTTAGCTGGTAAAATGCAATGAGTTCCTATTAAGGAAAGTGAAGCCCGTTGCTGTTCTTATGAGGCAACTTGACCATGACTATCAAACATGGGGCTATAACAATCCCAAAGGCTACTGAATGACCAAAGAGAGTTTTCTCTATTTCTTTGCTGCTATATAGTGTTTTTTAACCATATACTACTCTAGGATCTCTTAGGGAAGAACATGCCTCGTAATACTTCAAATTAATAACAAGTTATGGTTAACAATTTCATCAGAAATAGAAAATAGCTGTGATTGGCTGCAGGGCAAAACTTGAATTTTATTTGCGAAGATCACTTCATTACACAGAGCAGTAATTGAATATTCGTTTATTATAATGTGTAATATATTAAAAATATTGGAGTAAACATGTGAATCTCCCCAACAAAATAAAAATATACAGTGTTTGGTGGGATAATCACCTGGTTATTCTGCCAAATGTGGTTTAATGTGTTTCTAGAATATTTAATGTTTAACCCCTTTTAAAAAAAAATAATCCCAAGAATAACATCTGTTTATTTTCTCCTTCTCTCCATGCCTCCTCCTCCTCTTCCCCCCCCCAGGTATTTCAAGAATTGTGGGATTGTCCAGCCTAATTCAGAGTGCTAAAACCACCCTAACAGCTGGTAAGAACTTGCGTGCAGTGTTTTTCCAGATAAATCTTGCATTCGAACATACAAAAGTGTTTTTTACAAAAGAAAAGGCTGAAAAATGAATAAAAAAAATTATCAATAGAGACCAATGATTCAAATTGTTTAAAATGCTAATACTGTAGCTGTTGTTTTCTGCACCTTCCAAACCTGACTACCATGTTTCCCCGAAAATAAGACCTGCCCCGAAAATAAGACCTAGCTTGATTTTTGGGCTTGGGCCTAATATAAGCCCTACTCCCAAAATAAGCTCTACTTAAGCCACCCGCCCATTCCTTCACACCGTTGGTTGCTAGACACAAAGCATGGGGGAGGCAGGAGAAGCTGCCGTATGCACCCTGCAACCGCTTACCTTGCTGAAGGGCCCCTGCAGCCAGGCCTACCATGTCCCGACACCCGTCGCGCCTCACCTGTTCGGCTTCTCCCATTTTCTCCTTCTTCCTCCTCCTTTGAACAGCCCTTCGCTCCCGGTACTACGTTTTCAGTCCCAGATCTCGGTTTATCTGGAGCATATGCAGAGGGTCTTTGGAAATGAAGCCCCGCAATGATCAGGACTCTGCTTGTCCGCGGAGCTTCTTCAGAGCAACCCAGCTTCTGCCTCAACCATTCCTTGGCAGCTGGGCCCATTCTGCATTTGCCCTGCCTGCCTGTCGCCTCTTTAACGCACTCAGATCTGCCCTGAGAAGCAGTCTCGAAGTCACCCAGCAAATTTCGGGCTGTGCGGGGACTGAATCTGAGTTTTGCTCCTAAGCTATCATCTTCCATGCCCGATTGATCTTCATTTCTTGGGAGACCGTCACGCTGCCAGACCCCTTCCTTTCCCCCTCCTCCCGCCCTAAAAATCAGCATGCACCTGCCTACCTCGGTGACAATGATGTTGTCTTACAGTACTGATAGTACTCTCGACTGAACTCCCAGCCATCCAGACACTTCTGCCCCACCTGGCTGAGATTGACATTGGGCTCCAGGTTCCTGGCAGAGAAGTTGACCAGGGCCAAAAGGCAGTAGTGGCTACAGAGGCTCCACACCTAAACGGGTGCAGGCACATGGGGCAGCTCCCCCTGACCTGCCAAGCCTTGCGGCAGTGGCACCATCCTGCCGCGAGCGGCCAAATGCAGCCGCAGAAGGGGGGCAGCATGGAAGTCCTTGCTCCCACGGCAAGGTACCAGTAAGCAGAGCATGTAGGGGAGATCTCCCACCTGTCAAGCCTTGCAGAAGCGGCACCATCCTTCCGCGAGCGACCTACTATTAAAACGGCCGCAGAACAAGTGGGAAGTCTGGCTGCGGTGTGGGAGCCTGCAGCATGGTACCAGTAAGTACAGTGCGTGAGGCAGATTTCCCCCTCCCCACCAGCCAAGCCTTGTGTTACCGGTAGCGGTACTGGCGTGATGCATCATGTAGCATCCTGCCCTGCTGCGAGCAGCAGAAAGCGATCGCATAACAAGTGGGGTGGCGTGGGGAGGGTGCCACCACAGGGCAAAACAGTTATCAGGGAAAGGAAAAATAAAACCTACCCCGAAAATAAGACCTAGTGCCTCTTTTGGAGGCCAAAACAATATTAAGACCGGGTCTTATTTTCGGGGAAACACAGTAGTACTGGGTACCAAGCAGGCAATAAGCAATTATTACCTGCCATTGAGAGTCCCCATTCTAATATCTCAGTTTTGGGGCCTTTCTTTCTCTCTGTTAACAAAGCTGCTGTGTGTTATTGGACTACTGAAAAATAATTCTGTGTTTATTGGTTAAGGTGATAGGTCGTATGAGTTAATGAGTTATTAAGCTAGGCACTGTGTAATCTAATGTAGTTCTAAAAAGTACTTCAAGTATTAAACAACACTTAACTCATAGCTTTAATTGCAGTTATTTTAGTTGGCTTTGTTTTTTGCTTTTGTATGTTGCTTGTTGATGTGGGTTTTTCAAGCCTTCTCTAGATAGAACACTCCTAAAACTGTGCCTAAACTTTATGATGGCAGCTATGTTTATTAGAGCAGTGAAAGTGGTAATGTTTCAACAGTTTGTGGTAGTAAAACCACATATTGCTGACAGTATGACATATGTTCCTAGTATAATTTGGGCAAAATGTTTAAAAAAACATTTTGCAAAACTTTCTTAAAATCTAAGCTTATAGAAAACTGTTGTCTGCTGAGATTGGAGTCATTTCCAACTCTTTGCAGAGACTGAATTTGAAACTTATATATACAAATATTTTTTAATCACAGAACTGCAATACTTTCCCAGCTGTAACGTTTTCCATGGAATTGAAGTTAGAGCTTCCCATGAGGAGAATGGGGTCTGCTGCCAATAACACAGTCACGGTTTTGCATTTCCCCTGTCCCCTCTGTAATGGGTAGGACAGTTTCATTTAACATCGAAATCCTGAGCTATTTTCCAGTCATTAGCAATAACTGATAGAAAGAAAGAAATATAATGGCCATAGATTAAGAGGTAAGTCAGTCTACATCTTACTGGGAGCGCGAGATGCCTGGGAAAGCAAGACATGGCATTGCTTTTTCTAGAAATATTAAAGATACAGCCCTGCTTTGAGAGGACTTGAATGTTTTCAGTATTATATTTTTGTTGGGATAAAATATTTTTCTTTCTTCACTGTATGTCCATGTAGAAGTTAGTTTTTTTTACATGTTTTACTGTCATCCTTAATTTTATCAACAAAGAAAGGAAGCATATAAAAATGAGAGTGTTGTGCTTTTTTATTGCTTTCTTTTCCGGGTTTATGAATATTATGAAACCTTTTTTGTCAAGTTTCTAATAGTCTGCAGTGCTTTCTGTGATGAACTGATCTCAGTTGAGATAATTCTTCCCATGTCTGCCACTTCAGCCAGTTCCTAGAACCTGCATAATGGAGCATTCGCCCTGTGGTCAAAGCTTGTTAATTGGTAGGAATCCCTGTATAACCTGAATCTGGATAGTTAACTTATTCTGATTTACTGATAAGTTGAATGGCCTCTCTGCATCAATGCAGTGACTGTAGCAGTGCAGCAGATGTTTTAAGATATAAGCCCAATTAAGTTTGACTGTTGTGTGGGTGTTTTTCATATATTTTGCTATGAACAGAGATACAGGTTTAACCACTTAGCCATCCTTCTCTTGTTACAGCTGTAATTCTTCTAATGAGGCTTTGAACTAGCACAGACCTGCATGACTATTATTTTTCATGTTACATTATCCACCCATCTCCTACACCCCTTTTCCTCTTTCCCACACAGACTTTATTCAGATTTTAATGGCAGCAGGCTTGAGGCAGTATCTTCAGGCCAGACATTACGTTAGTAATTTGCCTTTCACCTCTCTAGTCTCACCAGCTACCAAAATCTCAGCAGGATTCTGAATGTGGTTGGTAATTAGATCCTGCTAGGTTGTAAATGTTAAATGTTGATGGGTTGCCATGCAGCAGTTACCTCTTTCAGTCAAATACCTGGATTTATAAACCTGGAAGAACAAGTAAAATGGTCCTTGCTAAGTTCTGCATTGCATACACACCATCTAGGGCAGGGGTGTTAAATTCGCAATGTCATGTGACGTGTCGTGACTTTTTTGCCATTGCCGGCAATAGGGTGGGTGCGGTTTCACTATGATGCATCCGGCCCATGGGCCGGTAGTTTTGACACCCCTGATCTAGGATTTATTATGTAGCTGGCAGGTTCTGCTTACAAACAATGGTAAAAAATACAAAGGCCTTCAACCATTTAACAGGATTTCCTTTCATCTTGCACAGCCCATGTGGCTTTAAACTAGCTTGATCCCTATTATTTTGTTTACTTTTAGAAGTCCTATTTAGCTCTTCAAGAAAAAAAGGCTGTATGTTTTCTAAAATCTGTAACAAGACTTGGGGTCTGGTTTCTATTAGAAATGGCATCATCCATTGATTTATTTTTCTTCTTGCTCTTATGGCATATAAGGCTCTGAAATGCTTGCAATTTAGATATTTCACAAAAAAAGAATACATTTGGCAACCTTATGTGAAATAAAATAAGCTTTCTTATATTTGCAGTAATGATCTTGTGTCAGGTATAGCTTTTTGTGAAAAGCATACAGTCCTATGGATCTTGAGTATGTGTGTGGGAGCAAGGGGGTTAGGAGGAGAAGTGGACAGATATGCATTTGTAAATGCACACATACACATATACACAAAAGTGTATATGTATATCTTCATATATAAATATAACTATAAATAAATATATTTGTCTAGATAAAAAATCTAGACAAGGTTGTTTCTGATGTTATCCCGAATATAGCACCAGTATTGAAGAAGAAATGCTTCTATATTCGGGATAACATCAGAAGCAACCTTGTCTAGTTTTTTTATTTTATTTATTCTTTTTCGTTGGCTTAGTGCCATTCTTGTACATCTAGTTTGTGACCTCTCCCATTTTATGAAAGAGATTCTGCAAAATTACTTCAGAAGCGTCCACCCAAAGGTATTGTGGGTGTCACGTATCTAATATCTTTCTCTTCTGAAAGGTGGAGTTCTCTACTTCATGAGTTCTGAGGATTGATGTCCTCTTCCCTAAATAACAATTCAGATGAAGAGGTCAAAGGACTTGAAGGAAAAGAATCGAACTAACTGAACTGTCACAACAAATTTCAGCATAATACAATTTAAATTACGTAGTGTGTCATATAAAGTATTGGATAAAAGATGTTGTTTTGTATATTACTCTGAGCATTAGAAGTTACAAAATAATTACATATATTCTTCAGGTATTAAAAGCTTGTCTGGTGGCCAAACCCCATGATAGCCTATTCATGCATAAAGCAAAGGATGTGTCTATATGAGGCAATACCAGGTGGCCTTCAGTCCTACCTGAAGTGGAAACCTTCCATAAGATATATTTTGCACTGTCCAAATGCAAAACAGTAGCTGCATCAACATCAGGGAAAAAGCTACCTGCAGTCCTGCTGCACTTCATTAACTGAGAAGAGGGTTTATTTTTATCTGAAACTTCTAAAAGGTGCCTCTGATGGGCTTGGTTTCCTTGAGGGGATTCCTGAATAGTTTATAATATTTACTGACAAATATACTGGTTGAACAGGCAGGGTTAGCTCCTAAAACAACACTGGTATCCAACAGCAGGCAGGCTAGAATCTAGGCATTCTTTCAACATCTAAACCTGTAATGTATGCCCTACCTGGATGAGGGGAATCTTGGACACCTGGAGAAGTTGTGTAGCCTTGCATGGCTCATCTGTCCTTGGACAAATAATTTTTGAGAAAACATACACAGGAAGATACTCTACCAACTTTTTTAGAATGCAATCAGAATCCAGGAACCTTAAGCTATATTAGGCCAGTGAGATTCTAGACTCTTTCTCCTTTGTCACATAAGCACAATAACACTGATCTTGCCTGCAGCTTAGTACATGTTATGGTTGTTTGGCTATAATTCACATTTCTAAATCCATCTTTAGCAGTACAATATACATAGTGATAGCCATAGTGAGGAAAATTCACTAACTTGGAACTAAACACTACAACAGGGTCTGTAATGAAATATTGTCCTTCAGAGTGCTCTTGCTTAGACTGTAAATCAGCCAGTTATGTCTTCTTTCATAGTATTTTATTCCATTTTGCCTTTTTTCAACATTGCCCCCTGAACACATGCAGTTCTCCTTGTTAGAAGAGGTTGCTTTCTTTTTGTTCTATTTCTCAATTGTATTTTTTTGTTCTGAAATAATCTTTATTTTTCCCTTATACACAGATATTTGCCCAGACATTTGCTAGTTGTATATAGAAGTTAACCTTTATTTTGTAGGGGTGTGTGTGGGGGAGAGAGAGAGAGATGTCCATGTGAGTTTTTATGCCTAGAATCAATTACTCCATAACTTCCATTTTGCTGAACTAAAATGTCAAGGTTCTCTCTCCATTTGTACTAGCCAATATTGGGAATTATCATTTATAAGAGCAGCATCTAAAAGGGGACACGTTCCCTATCTGAGGGTTATGTAGACAATTATATAGACCAAGTGGCTTTAGGTGGATGGAGCTTCCAATTCCAGGACTTGGTCATTTTTAGTGCTGGATGGGATTATACTATCCCAGACAGACCTGGTACACAATCTGGGGATTCTGCTTGCTGAGCAGGTGGCAGTCATGGCTAGGAAAGCCTTTGTGGAACTTTGTGTTGTGCACCAGTTGTGCCCTTTTCTGAATCGGGAGCCCTGTGCTCAGTCACTCAGGCCCTGATCATCTCACACTTGAACTGCAATGTACTCTACCTGGAACTATCCTTGAACAGTATCTGTCAGCTTCAGCTGGTGCAGAACCTAGTTGCGCATGCAGTTCTTGGGGCTACTAGGGTGGCCCATGTTACACCGCTGTTCTGCGAACAGTTTGCTTCTGGATCTAATTCAAGATGTTGGTTATCACCTTTAAAGCTGTTCATTGCATGAGTTCAGGTTGTCTGAGGAACCATTTCACCCCAATGGGACTAGCCCACCTCACCCATGCTGGCTGAAGGGCATGCTGGGTACGTCGTCTGCCAAGGAATTTCAGCATAGCACCCACATAAGAGTGCATCTACTCTTTCGATCTTCCAAAAGGGCTTGAGATCATGGCTGTGCTAAAACTGACCTGGGCTCCAATATGATGTGGCATTTTGGAAGTGACTAATGGATTAGATAACACCCCACCTTCCCCCCTTGCACACTTTGCTTCCTCCCTCTCAGTCAATTTTATTTTAACCAAACTTTAAAATTTAAATTTAAGATCTCTATTGTTTTAATGTTTTAGACTACATTTAATTGAATGATTATAAGTCGCCTCTGGCGAGATGAACGGCATATAAGTTTAATAATAAAATAAAAATACTGCATTCCTAATATTGGAATTTCACCAGAAGTGCTGAACATTACTTGTACTTTGGTATACATTCAATTAGAGATAGAACTGTGGGAAAGGTATCAAAATTAAGGCACCTGCAGTAGTAAAAATCAAGGTGGGCAGAGGAAGAAAGAGTGAAGCTTCTAATGGAAAAGACAGAATTTTTATTGCTGTTGTTGTCTTAGTAAAGAGTTCCCAAAATGGTCAAAGACTTAAATGTACTGTAGACCCCAGATGGTGCTTACAACATTAGTTATTCAAGTTAAAATCGAGGGCATGGACAAAAGTGAATAGAAATACAAATAAGTCATGTTGTATTTACGGGTCAAAATTTATTCCTGTCCATAGGGATATCCCTTGTGGGGTATGAATAGGATCTTTCCATAGTGCTTAGGGCCTATGCTTATATTCATTTTAATAAATATTGCTTTGCTTCATTTTAAGTGAACAAAATATTCTGTACTACATGCATATGGCATTAATGGCACATAATAAATGAAACAGCAGCTGCTTTGTAAGGTTATATGGAAGTGAAAAATAGAATCAGACTGCTCTATTAGACTTAGATGTATCCTCAAAGGATGGGGGAATGGTTTCATTTACATAGAATGAAAATAGCAATAAGCTTAGGAAGTGACAAAATGCAAAACTAAGAAGGAACTATTTTGGCAATTCTGTACATATGCTATATAATTACATAGTAACACAAAAAAGCTGACTAAAATCTTGAAGATTTGCCTTCTCCTTCTCTGGAGTCTGGACTCACGAGAGACAGCAGGGTAAGACTGAGAAACTAACCTTTTCAGAAATGAATTAAGAAGTACTTTAACAGATTAATGGGCCAATGACTCTTGTCAAATAGGCTAAAGAGTTAACCATGAAATTGTAGGGTGATTTACCAGGTAATACAGAACACCAGAATACAAAAACTCCTGGGTAATCGATTAAAGTTATTCTTTGGCTTTCTAATGTATAAGTTGATATTAACAGAGAATAAGAATCAAGGGTGATCATGAAAAAGGAGAGCGTTTTTTTTTAGTGTCATATAAAGTTCCTTAATATATATTAATGCTAGTAATATAAGCAAGAAAAGTCACAAAACCAAATATAATAATTTATAATAATTTGTAACAGCAATTAAACCAGGAAAGCAACTTCCTGATAATAATACTGTATCTTAAAATAAAAATCTGTTACTTTGCATTTGAATAGTAAGACTCCTAGCAATTTTGAATGAGAAAAAGTGTTTGTTACCTCTGTATAACTGCTGTAATCAATTATCACAATAAATTCTCTAATGAATTTATGCTTCAGTACCCCATGTAGCATCTCAGCAGCCAGTAGGTTGACATAGCTAAATTTATGAATGTAGGGGATTAAATTCTAGCCCATTTAAATTTTCCATCCATTATTTACATAATATTTCTTCATTTAAAGGGATGAAAAAATCATTGATCTACAGCATGAAGAAGATGTACAAAATGTCAAAGGGATGGTTCAGAAAATCATGACATCTGTGAAGTTAAAGCTTTGAAAAACCTGATCTTGTGACTAAAGGATATTCTAATTCTGTTTTTACATCACTTTGGAGGACAAAGCATCTTCTTCAGTTTGGAGAAACTTTGTTGTATTATTTATTTTCAGACAATTTTTCAGGGAAGATAACAGATTAAGATTAAAAAAATTTCCTGCTTCTTTGAAGATTATCTGGAATGATTTTCTCCTATACTTATCATTTTTCTAACTTTTTCACTGACAGCTTGTTTTACATGTGTTGTGCATGTAACATCTTCAAAATGTCCTTCTTTCCAAGGCCTTATTTTTTTTTTAATCACATTTGGTTTAAGAGTTTTGTCATCCTTCTGTTTTTGCATCATTCGCTTTACCGAGAACTTGTAATGGTCTTGTCATATAGCTTAAGAAACACTGAATAGCAATGCACTGAATTCTTTTGCTTCTGGCACTTCTGCTGTGTAGACACACATATCAAGTAACTTTGAGAAAGGTCAAAGTTTGACATGTGCTTTCCAGGCACAGTTGACATCAATATAATTCACAGCAAAATATTGGTGAGTAGGTCATATTTCAAAACAAGGTCTGGTTATTGTTGAGTTCCTGGGATTAATAACAAGTTGATATATATATATATATATATAATGAAAGAGTTCTGTTACACTACCAATTCACAAAATGCTTTTAATGTCAGACTGTACAATCTCCAGGTAGCCCAACCAGGCTCAATAATACCTAACAGATAAAATCAAAGAGCATCATATTCCATCAACATTTTAGCTTGCTTTTCTTCCTCAATACCCAACGCAATGAACTGTGACTACTGGATCATAAAGGAAAACTGCGGATTGGTTTTCTAAAATATAAGGCATTGGACTAGGAGCGAGGAAAACTAAGTTTTTATCCTGCCTTAGGCATCAAGGCCAACTTTGGGTCACACTTTCTCTCTTAACTTGAGAAAGAAGGCAAGGGCAAACATTTCCAAAACACGTTAGGAAAATTGCAGAGATTAATGTATGTTCTTATTAGGAGTCAAGACTAACTCTATGGTACAAGAGGGGGGAGAAAAAAGGAAAGACATATAACTATTATTTTATTAAAAGAGGGATTTGAGTTATGAAATTGATCCTAAATACCTCTTCTCCTGAAGTGAGTATATTGTAGTGATTTGGGGTGAAGGAAGTGTGTGTGTGTGTGGATATTTATTATCTTCCTGCTCTGTTGTCTCCTTGCTTGTGAAAGCTCTTTGCATACTATTTAATTTATACACTGACAAGAGTGAGGGAGGTACATAGTTTCTAAATGTGATAAATCAATTAGTTAAATCACGGAATGTGATTAGCTATGGAAGCTGACTCAAAAAGGGAAATATTATAAATTATGTAGATGATAAACGTTATTTCCAGTAGTGGAGACATTTTTGGGGAATACAAGGAAAAAATTATAGGAACATAGTGAAATGGAGCTACAGAAATAAAAAAAGGTTTTGTTTTTTTTTAAGAATTGCAGTTTTCTATTTCAGGTATTGGTTTCAGCCAGTGTAGATGGTAATCAGAAATGTTGAGAACTGACTTAGAAAAAGTCTGGAAGGACCAAGATGTAATTCGTAGGGCCATCCAGAGTTGTTTTACTTACGAGAGGGGCGACATATATATTAATATAAATAAATAAATCCCCCAACCATTCTCTAGTGCAACTCAATTTTAAGTTGGTGTAATAAGAGAAATAATAAGCCACAATTGCAGAAATGAGTATTTTAGAAATATTTGACTGAAAATAGGCATATCTGTGTGTATGTATAATACTTATCACAGATACAGAGATTGAAAACATTTTAATATGGTTTCATAAGTTACAAAAACTAATTCCTGATTAGTTTGGAATCATGAAAATGATGGGTTTTCAAAAAAGGTTTTAAGCTACAAATGTCCAGTATTGTCATATGCCCCAAGGGCTAATTTTAAGGAATAGTTAATGCTAAATATCTGTATGGAAGAGTTCATAAAAACGAGATACACACTGAGCAATTTCTCTACTAAAGTTTTCTAATGTCATTTAAGAAGCTCTAGTAACTATTATGGCAGGATGCATAATATTGTACATTAAGCAATGCAATAGCGATGGCCAGTGAGAACTCATTTGAACAATCTTTAAAAAAAAAAAAAAAGTGAGACATGGACCATGCCATTGATTTTAATCAAATGGAATTGACAATGATAGCAACACAACCAACCTTGAAACATGAATGTGTGACCTTATGTTTAAAGTGGAGTGGGTTAATTTAGTTATGGGTGATCCCCCCCCCCAAATATTAACTTGGGAAAAGGCTGCTGCACTAAAACTGAATGGCTATTAACTTGAATAGTCCTGATTGAGCTAGAGCAGTGGCTCCCAACCTTTTCTATACTCCGCACCCCTAGAACGCTTCTGATATATTCTCGCACCTTTTACAAAAGTTCGAAATAACAGCAACAAATTATGCATATACACTATAATTTTGAAAACCCAAGTTTTTGCACCCGCTGGAATATTGTCTCACACCCCCAGGAGGGTGTGAGCACCCCCGGTTGGGAACCCCTGAGCTAGAGGAATCGTATCATTTACTACAAAGTAGCTCCCTCTTGTGTGAATCAGTTATCTATTTTAAGGGGCAGAGTCTGTGCAAAGCCAATATGAAAACTCTATGCTAATAAAAGCTTTCTTTTCCTGACACTAAATCTAAATATTTAAGGGGAAAGCCTGTACTTGACCCCTCCCAGGAAGGCAATGAAGGAGATAGCAGATATGAAAGGTCACACAGTTGGAAACAGGGAATCCATATGATGAACTAGCTAGAACTGCTGATTCCCTTAAACGGAATTTAGTATTTTTTTTAACTGAAAACGCAACTAAAACTACTTGAATTGGCTAATCTTGTTTTTTTTCCTGCACAATTATTTAAAAATATAAGTAAATTAAAAATATTCCTATGGTTATATTCTATTTAAAAGATCTTTAACAAAAAAGCATTGATGAGAGGTTTTCCAGATTTGCAGGTCACCCTTTTAACGTGATAATTATAGTAATATGGGTTAGGGTGCCTATTTCTAGTAAGACGTGCAGCATTCTGTGAAAGGGCTGAATTTTAATATCAACCCTACAAGGAGCAGAACTCCATTTAAAAAAAAATAGGAAGGAATTTCTCATAAACAGAATCTTTGGACTTTACTTACTGTATTTCAAGTGTCTCCACAGTTATGATAACCATACCAATGAAGTTGATTTTCTTCATCGGCTGGCAATTGGCCATCTTGTCCATTATTCCAAATGCTGAATGATTCCAAACTATTCCCCTTTTTCTTGTGAAAAGTCAGTGCTGTTTATCAACTGGTTGTGCTGTTGTCAAGAGAAAAATAAGCTCCCTGCCCTGTTCTCAACCTTGAATGATTGACCAGTGGATACAAATGACACACAACAAATAAAAACCCATTCATATTTTTTCATTACTCATAGCGTTCTTCACATAGCAAATGGGGAGCACTGTAAGATAAATACCTAGCTGTGGCCTCAATATATTTTTTTGTCCAGAAAGAATGGAATCATTTTATAAAATTGGTGATCCTCATTACATGTGGATGAACTAAAAATCATCCTGATTTAGCATTAAAGGAACTGAGAAATTAAGAAGAATTGTAAAGTCTGATTTCCTTGTCTCCCAGGTGGCTAGTGCAATTTCATTGCCGAATGTAAGACAGAAATGACATTAGATAGGATGGGGGTGGTTCTGCAATAGATTAATACTGTAGTTCTTCCAGTGGTTTGAATTGAAGGACTGCATTATTAAGCTCTAGCATTATTTTATTGGGAAGATTGTATGGAAAAAGGGTTGTTTTTTTAAATTTTAAAAGATGCAGAACTTCTCATGTGAATGAAAGCTAAATTCAGTTGATTTATCAATTACTTGCTTTTTTAAAAGACCTTTTGAATTCTTGTGTATATATTCAGTATAAAGTTTTTATTTCATTTGAATTTTTTCCCAAAACTTTCAAGACCAACTTTTTATTAAAATGTGTGCTGATACGCAATTTCAGAGGCTAGCATCTTCCTTCTCCCTGCTTTAACTCTAATTTGACCTAGTATATACAGCTATACCTTGGCACTCGACTGCTTCAAAACTCATCGAATTTGGTATCCAACGGTTTTGAATCAGAAATCTTGTCCTGGTCTCATCTTTCTCCCAGTAGTTGACATGCAAGGAAGAACTTGCTGATGTTGGCTACTTTGTGACTATTTCTTCCAGCTGAAATAATGAGTCAAGTGAGAAGTCATGTGGTTTTCTCATGACTTACCCCGTTGGTTTCAGTATTTGGCACATCTTCTGGAATAGCTTACTGATAAGGACCGAGGTACCACTAGTATATTTTGGAAGTTTGAATACATCATATAGGAATCTCCTCTTTCCTAAAATTCAACTTTTACCAAATGTCATTGGATTTACCCTGCTGGTTCCCTTAAACCTTTTGGCTTCATGGGTTTTGTACCATAAATTTCAAACTGACAAATTTGGAGAGGAGTATTGGCTCATGTTACATCTTTGTAAAAATTGTTATGATGCTATTTAGAATGTAATCAATAATTGTACTGTATATAAATGTGTTGAAGAAAAGTAAAATATCTAATCCAAGTGATACTGCACATCAACTTACTTTGTCATATAAATGTAAAAGGTGCAGCTGAACCATAGTCAAGTTAATTGGACAAGATCTCCTGACACATATTTGTTTGAATGTTGAATCTTACAGATATTGTGGCAAAAAAAACCCAAACCCATTTTGTTTCAAACCGAGCACAAGCCATTTTATCTTCAATTGACTTCAGTTTAGCAAAAACAACAAATTGTGTTAGTTCTAGGAGTCAGAGAAAGTCTATAAAGGCCGAGGGATGGGAAGGGATATAAAAAATGTGTGATTGAAACCCCACTTCCTTTTTAGGTATATGATGCAGGGGGGAATCCCGAAGTGTATTTTACAGGATGAATAGATTCCAACACAACATACCCCACTGTTTTTTTGCCCCAAATCTTGCCAATTCTTTCTCTGCCCCCTTATCAGGGAGTGATGCCTTTATTCCCATCTAGAAGAAACAATCCTGGGAACACACGGGCATGGACAACATGAAACCAGCTGTTCCATGTCCAGAGCAATTTTTGTGTGGAGCGTTTTGCACATTCCTACAGCTTACATATTCAGTTGGAAATGCAAGGCAACCTAGTTGCTGTGCCAAAGGGAATTCACAATCATTTATAAATAGATTTTTATTTTAGAAGTGTGAACAGACACATATATAAAATCACACTTGTATATTTTTATATCCAAGCATACTTGGAGTTCACATACCTATTTTCACAAAGGCAGTCAATGCAGGGCTCAAGCAAATACTGTACACATATCCAGTCATAAAGACTGAAAGGTTTACTTAAGCTGCCACTTTAGAATAGATTATTCTGGTGAAAAATATGGCTTAAAAATGTTAAAAGTAATTTGATTAGGTCTGTGAACCTGGAGATCGACCTCTAATCTCAGTAAAGACTTAGTTATAAGCAGAGGGGAATGTAGTGTTCTAAAGCAGGGCTTTTCAACCAGTGGTACGGGTACCACCTGTGGTACATTGGCACCTAGCAGGTGGTATGCGACCATCCTAGAAAAGTAGCGGGGGAGGGGAATGAGCTGAACCGGTGGCAGCACCACACAAGCCTGAGCGAGAGATGGCTGGAGCTGCAGGGCTGTCAGGGCTTAGCGGAAGTGCCAGGATCAGTGCTTCTTCGGGGCTGTCAGGGCTCAGTGGAAGCACCAGGATCAGCGCCAGGCTCCAGCTGGAGCTCGGCGCTGATCCTGGCGCTTCTGTTGAGCCCAGAAGCGCCGATCAGCTGGAATGTTGCAGCATTTCCAGGGTCTTGTGATTTACATTCAGATGCTTGGCAACTGATTCATATTTATGATGGTCACAGTGTCCCAGAGTCATGTGAAGTGACCAAAACCTGCTGCAACCACCCAGCAGACGGGGGGGAATAAAACCAAACACCCCCCACCCCACCCCCTGCCAATCCTCAACAGAAATGCTCACAACAATGAAAACCTCGGACAGGAGGAAGAGCATCGCCGGCCGGGCAAGCAGGTGTCTTGCTCGACTGTGGCTTGGGGGGCACTTTTTTCAGTGCCATTGTAACTTTGAACAGTCACTAAGCGAACTGTCGAGGATTACCTGTACTTATCACTTTTTTCCTTTTTTTTTTTTTGGTCATCAAGTTTTTGACACCTTGCTAGGCGACTGGTGGTACTCGGATGTTGCCATATCCTAAAAGTGGCACAATGGGTGAAAAGGTTGAAAAGCCCTGTTCTAAAGGGAGAGAGAGAGACAGAGAGGGGGGGAGGGAGGGAGGGAGAGAGAGCACAGTGCAATGGCTAATTAAGCATTTTATGTGCAGCAGATGTTTTATACAGAACTAAAATCCTAAAAGCAATGGTATTACAGGTGTTTTTATTATGTAGCTTGAATGCAGCTTTAATTGACTATGTAAACCAGGGGGTGTAACTTCCAAATTTATAATGTGGATAGTTTATTACAATTTTTGATGCCTTTGAAATACTGTTAGCCACTGCACAATAACCTTTTTAAGTGTCAGAGCTTAAGAAAGATTTTATTCTCTAAGATTTTGAAAACCTTCCTGCTTTCTTACCTTCCTTCTGAAAGTGATAGCGCTTCAATCTGTTCAGGTTTTGGTACAGTGCCAAGAATGAGTCATGATCTAAAGCTGTCCATGTTTTGAGTTTCTCCTATTTTTCTTAATGAAAATCACTCTGTTCAATTGTCGCATAAAAATCATTCAGAGAAGATGTATTTATTTATAAAGAAATGTACAAATACAAAAGAGATTATTGAAATAAAGAGATTTGTCAATAATGTATGTGATTGGTTGCATTGAAAATTCTCAAAATATGGAAATTAACTGTTTACTGTGTGCTTTTTTACTATCCTTATTGCTAAATGTATTCTAATTCAGTATCATGCATTTGTTAAAAACCTGTGTTGATCATACTGATGTATACTTGTGCTTTCATTTTATTGTTGTTCTGCTGGATTTTCTCTTCTAAATTTAATATAATACACAAATTATTTCTTCCTCTGTCTGAATCTTCCACAATAAACTGAATGTGTTACACATTGTTTCACATTATCAATCTGTATGGATACTAGATACATCAGTAGATAAATCAATTGACAGACATATTTATTTGTTTATTTTTGCATGATTCCTTATCCGTATGAGTAGTTCATAGCTACTTCTGTAGCACAGATCACATTTGGAATACAATAAACATACACAATACTTTGTACAGAATTGATCATCTGCTTTGGTGAGGAAAATGAAACAGCAAGTTCAAGAAAGATTTATTGTTCTCCACCTGTTCAGTTCCCATCTATTTTTTCCTCTGTTGAAGCAATATGCAGAGCATCACTGCAGGCTTGTTGCCTAAGGATGGTAGATATCTTAACTTCTCAAGTATCTCCATCCTATATTTAGATTATTAGAATCTGAAAGTCAGCTGCTTTTCAGGCCCTGTTGCATATACCTATAAGAATCAATCAAACTTCCTGGCCAAGAATTCTAGTAGGGGTATAAAATGAAAACAAGAAACACAACTTTATGCAGCACATAAACACACACTTCCTGTAACTGCCTAAATTCCTGAACTTAGGCAGAAAGCTCATTAAAATCTCAGTGGTGTGCTGTGGCAATGGAGATAAAAATCTGTTCTTTACTTTTCCTTTAAATTTTGATCTAC
This sequence comes from Protobothrops mucrosquamatus, assembly GCF_001527695.2. Lineage (NCBI taxonomy): Eukaryota > Metazoa > Chordata > Lepidosauria > Squamata > Viperidae > Protobothrops > Protobothrops mucrosquamatus. The sequence continues at coordinate 82,981 of NW_015388378.1, forward strand.
AAGTAGTCCTCGACTTACAACAGTTTAGTGACTGTTCAAAGTTACAATGGCACTGGAAAAAGTGACTTATGACCATTTTTCACACTTATGACCATTGTAGCATCTCCATGGTCATGTGATTTACACTCAGATGCTTGACAACTTAGTCACATTTGTGCTGGGTGCAGTGTCCCAGAGTCGTGATCCCCTTTTGCGATCTTCTGACAAGCAAAGTCAATGGGGAAGCCAGATTCATTTAACAACCGTGTTACTAATTTAACAATTGCAATGATTTACTTAACAAATCTGGCCAAAAAAAGTCATAAAATGGAGCAAAACTCACTTAACAAATTTCTCATTTAACAACATAAATTTTGGGCTCAATTGGGGCCATAAAGTGAGGACTACCTGAATTTCAGTTGGCTTTCATAGCCATGGGATCTATAAGGCCATATACTGGGAAGGCCTTTTACCATAGTAGTAGTACATATTTTGGAGAATTTACTTCAGATTCAAGTAGTTAAATCTTTGGCTTCAGAATATACCTTACACTTTGTTATCTTTAATCCTGTTTTGGTGCTTGTTACATTGGGCACTACTTTGAGAAAAGAAATCCTTTGTATTAGAAATAAATACTCATGGATGCTAAGAAGTATATTTTAACATTAGAAAGAAGGTAACAGCAAGTAGTGTAAATACGATTTTATAAATCTGTGGTTTGGTGACATCAGATTAAAATTGTTATTCCAAAAGTTAAACAAAACCAGTCCTTTATTTGATTATTACCAAACAGTATTTCATACAGGTTGGACTGCCTAATCTCAAACAAACAAAGTGTGTTAAAAGAAGAAGGCCAGAAAAATTAATAAATGTAATCACAGGCTGTGAGTTTTTCTAACATGCTCAAGAAGTAATGGCCTTTATCACAGATAAAAAACCTCTGGAGAAAATTCAGTTGGAGAATTTGAATTATACAGCTAAAAAGCTTGGCAAGCTAAAAAAAAAAAAGGAAATCTGCACAATGTTATCCTTTAATAAGTGGTGAGAGGAATTCATTATTAAAAAATGTCACTCATTCCAATTGATTTAAATAAAGGCTTAGAATAGCATGCAAAATAGATTTCCCTTTAGGTATCAAGTGAAACTGCTTATTCAGGTACATTGTACATCACATGGTGAGGATAAATCAACTGAGGATGTTTTCCACCAATGTGTTGGAACTTCTTGGAGGCTTCTGCTGAGCCACAAACTCAGATAGATTGCTCTACCTGATCAATGGATTGCTTATACCATTGATTCAGTGCATCGCTTCTTAAATTCATTCCCCACAATATTTGCTGTTTCACTTTAACTCTTCCTCTCTATTGTCTTTTCACAGTCTTAGTATATTAGCATTAAACTGATAATCCATTATTGCGTAAAAAGTTATTAGTTTCAGTTTATTGGGTATTTCCATGTGTTCATTGTGTAGTTTTGCTTGAGTGCATAATAAAGTGGCATGAGCCATTATATATCAGATTTGACTGTATTTTGAAATATCTCATGGAATGGAGATGGTGGAAGATAAGCCACATCTTAGACAGACCCTTATGTAAGTTTGCCTAGAGTCTAGACATTTGTTATATACTACTCATCAGAATGTTCAAAGAGCAAAGTTCATGCTAGGACATAGCAGACAAAAGCTATGTCTACGTATGTGTGCATGTGCACAAATGCCTTTAAGACAGTGCTGACTTCTGGTGGCTGCTTGGACAAGTCCCTGCAGTTTTCTTGGCAAGATTTCTGAAGTGGTTTGAGAGAGATTCCAAGTTCGCTCAGTTGGCTTTGTGCCTAAGGCAGGACTAAAACTCACAGTCTCCCAGTTTCTAGCCTGATGCCTTAAACACCACATCAAGCTGGTTCTCACAAAAGCAATCCTTAATAAATTAAGAGGCAGTGCATTACTGTAAATAAAAACTACTTGGTTATGAAGCCCAATAAGCAATTGATTAATTTTACTTCTAGTTAAGAGCCGTGGTGGCGTAGTGGTTAGAATGCAGTACTTTAGACTGCTACTACTGGCTGGCTGCCAGCAATTTGGCAGTTCAAGTCTGACCAGCTCAAGGTTGACTCAGCCTTCCATCCTTCCAAGGTCAGTAAAATGAGGACCCAGATTGTTGGGGGCAATATGCTGACTCTGTAAACCGCTTAGAGACGGCTGTAAAGCACTGTGAAGCGATATATAAGTCTTAAGTGCTATTGCTATTGCTAGTAACTTAAGTGGTTTGGGTGGATTACAATGTTAATTTTGTTGTTGTTGTTAATTGCGAAGTCGTGTCCGACCCATCGCGACCCCATGGACAACA
>NW_015388378.1:85404-116093 GCF_001527695.2 Protobothrops mucrosquamatus
CACGCCTACTGCTTCAGTGACTCCATCCAGCCACCTCATTCTCTGTCGTCCCCTTCTTCTATTGCCCTCAATCTTTCCCAGCATTAGGCTCTTCTCCAGTGAGTCCTTCCTTCTCATTAGGTGGCCAAAGTATTTGAGTTTCAACTTCAGGATCTGGCCTTCTAAAGAGCAGTCGGGGTTGATCTCTTCTAGGACTGACCAGTTTGAACGCCTTGCAGTCCAAGGGATTCGCAGGAGTCTTCTCCAGCACAATAGTTCAAAGGCCTCAATTCTTTGTCGCTCAGGCTTTCTTATGGTCACAATGTTAATTAAAACCATTAAAAAGTTTTTAAAAACAGAATAGTTAAAACAATAAAATATGATCAAAATAAAACATGGAAAATTCACTATTTCTGAATAGAATGGAAGTTACAAGGAATGCTGTAATTACAACAAAGGTGAGTAAAATGATATTTTAAGGGTTTTATTTATTTTTGAGTGGCATGGTGGCATAGAGGTGGAGCTCTGAAATCTCAAGAGATTTGTTCCTGAAATCTCAAGAGATTTTCTTTGTGCTGGACAAGGAGAGACTGTTGGGACCGTGGAAGGAACAAAGAGCTCAAGGTACTGGAAACAACACTAATAATCGTTCTGGGCAGATTTACACACACTAAACACTTCAACTCTCAAGAAGTATGTTATCTTCATTTTATTCCACATGTTTAAACTTATGAACCTTTAGGAATAGACACCAATCAAGTTTGTCTTAACTCTATGGAAAAACTTAACAGTTATATGTTGAATGCCACTATCCAGTGTTTTAATGCAATTTTATGAGTATACTATTTTGCTTTGCTTACTTTTTAAAGTAAACTGGATATTTTCAAAGATTAAAAAATAATGAAAAAGCAAGATATGTAGATACCTTTCAATGAATCTTTTGTTTGCTTTTTATCATGTTTACATTTCTTCTAACAGCTATCATTTATAGTACATGTGTTGCAATGTGCACTATACATTGTTAGATGTGCCTAATATGGAGCTAATGTTCCATAATTTTAATCAATAAAATACTTGAAATGCATGATTTTTTAGTTTTTTTATCTAAAGTATTTTAAACATATAGTTAATGTTTTCTAATTTTTATATGTGAACAAAAAAGTACTTCAGGCTCTACAAGGTTAATTAACCTTAAGAGATTTCACTTTCCTCAGATGTGTGACTTGCTATTTCAACATGGGCATTAGAAATTTTTTTTCCACATTTATGAACACTCATTCGCTTCTAATACAGTCATTGGGCAATGATCAAAATACAGGTAGTCCTGGACTTAAAACCATTTGTCTAATGATCATTCAAAGTTACAAGGGCACTGAATAAAGTTACTTATGACCAGTTCTCACATTATGACTATTGAAGCATCCCGACAGTCACATGATCAAACTTTGTGTACAATTATGGCAGAAAGTTCTTAATTAACAATTGCCTCACTTAACAACAGAAAAATTGGGCTCAATTACAGTCATAAGTCAAGGACTACCTGTAGACCTAAATTTAAAAACCTTTGAAGACATCTACCATATAGGGTGCTTCCATTTTGATTAGTTCCATTCAAAGATTCCTTTTATGTGTGCAGTCATATTCCACCTGCAAATGATGCGTCATTTTTGTAGTAGCTAAATATTGGCTACATCAGGCATGTCAAACTGCCCGACCATGGGCCAGATGTGTCACGCCAAAACCGCGCCCGCCCCATTGCTGGCAATGGGGAAAAGTCCTGATACATTACATGATGTCATGTGACATCGCGAGTTTGACATGCCTGAGCTACATATTGATATTGATCCTATGGAGAATCTGGGCCAGTCACTCTCTCACAGCCCTAGGAAGAAGGAAAGGGTGAACTATTTCTGAAAAACCTTACCAAGAAATTTGCAGGGAGGCACTCTTCCCCTCCCAAAGCTATGGACAGAGTTAAATTGCAGCGTATATATTATGATAAACATGCAACTATTTCAAGTAAAATATATCGTATTTTCATTGATACTACTTATTTAGATTTGTATTGAAAGTTATTTGATGAGGGGACAAGTAACTCCTTGATACTTTTGACTATTCTGAGGAAGATTTTTGTGTTTCTCTTCCAGAAAAGGCTGACTTCACATATTGTTTCCACAGCAATGTTTTGTTGACAGTCTTCCTCAGTAGTAAACACACAGACTGAAGCTTGATAAACTTGGTATGTTTTGCCTGATCCATATCTCTTATTTTTGTAACAGAGGTCCCCAACCTTTCGGGCACCAGAGACCAGTTACGTGGAGAGAGGTTGTTCCGCAGACCGGAAGGTGCGTGGTTTTGTGTGCTGCCTGCATTCTGCGGATGGGGCTTTGTTTGTGCGGACCGGTTGCTGGCATGTCCCAGCCCGGTACTGGTCCACAGACCTGGGGTTGGGGACCCCTGTTGTACAGTATCCGGTTTCCAATTATTCATACAATTTTGCGATTTTAGGCTGAAGAAAAAGATTCTTTTTCAAACGTTTTGATAGGAAGGACGGAATTATTGAAAAAACATGAACCTTCAATGGAAGCGAGTTTGCTGCAAGAAGTTTAGAAAGCCCTTGGGTCATTACAATTCTACTCCACAGATAAACAATACAAGGCAGTCGGTCAAAAAAATAATAAAACTAATCGCCCAAGGAGGGATACGAAGATGAATTCAGGGGATTTAGGAATTGCTGAAAGAAATTACTCCTCCTCTCGGATTCTGACCTTCGTTCGGCGGGAATCGCTTGGAGGAGGCACAAAGGTTGCCGCTTGTGGCCGCCTATTATGCCTTCCAGCGGGTTTCTTCCGGGCAAGCGGTTGCAATCTCGTCGCTTTAATCCGGATCAGAGTCGCGGTACGTTGCATAGAAACCGCTGCTGCGACCGAGTAACTGCCAAGCTCCTGCTTTGTGTAGCCGAGAACCAGCGAGTAGGTGGGGGGGGGAGGAAGAATGCCAGGGCGCCGTGCAACTCTCGGCCCTGAAGGAGGCGGCCGAGGGTAAGACAATGGGGAACGCTTCCCGCCCCGCCTCTAAATTCGGGCTCCCATTGAAACACATTGTAGTTATTTTCTCTCTCGACCGCCCCTCCCTCTCTTTCTCCCCAACCCCCCCCCCACCCCATCCCGACTTCGATATTACCTGCTGAGGATATGATGTCATGGCCTTATTATCCTAATGTAGGCTGATCTCACGAGCTCCGCAGCCAATGGGGCAGCAGGGCTCTCCCCACCTGCTAGGAAGAGAATTCCATCATTCTTGGAATTCTTCCCTCGGCTAGTGCACCGCAGCGCGCGCGCCGAGCAGTTCCGAGCGCGGCTGGTGAATCTGCAGAGGCTTCGCATTGTTTGGGAACCAGCCGCGCGACCCTTCTGCCCAATCAGCAGGCAGGGCGCTTCCTGGCTGGAGCCCGCGCAACCGAGCTTGGCGACTGGAGAAGCGAGGAACGCTTGGAGCGACCGCGGCAGGGCGCGCGCCGAGTTTCTCTCTCTCTTCCCTCTCCCCCCCCCCCTCCTGGCCCGGCTCGGCCCGGCTTTGCAGGGGGGAGCGCGACTGAGTAGCGCGGAGGTTTTGCAAACTGGTGAGTGAGGAGCCTGCAACGGGAGCTGGGCTTTGCACGGCCCCTGGTCGTAGCCGCGGCGGCGGAAGTACGGTGCGGCGCCTTTGCTGGAGAGGCTGTGGATAGTAGTGCGGCACCGGGAAGATGCTCGTCGGCGCTTGGTGGACCCTGGTGGAAGCTCGGCGCTGAGGGTCGGAGCTTTTCCTGATCGCCTTTAAGCGGGCCCGGGGCTCTGGAAGGGGGCTGGGGGGGGGGGAATGGTTGCTTTCAGACCTGCCGTTTGTTGCAAGCCGTGCTTGGACCTGCGTGCCGACTTCTCTAGTGGATAAAGCGCTAGAAGTGAATAAAAAAAAAAAGCATTTATTCTCGGCTCCAAGTGGGAGAAAACGCGGGGTAGATTTTATGCGTCTGTAGTCTTGGAAAAGTGAAATCCCGGAGAACGGGGGGGGGGGAGGAGGAGGAGGGAAAGGGAGAGTACTTGCAACGAACATGTAGCTCTCCTTCGTATTACCCCTCCCCCTTTTCTTTCTCTTGTTTTGTTTTGCTGGTGTTAGAATACGCTAACTTACCGGTAGTAGATCGTTGTCGTGCTATATTTATCCTGCACAAAAAGCGCTCCGGTTGATTCTTGGCTTTTAATGGATCGTTTTAGCTGGCCTTTGCAAGCGGACCCTCCTTGCGTTTTTTTTCTTCGGAGCTTTCTCGGGGCGCTGCCCATTTTTTTTTTTTCCTGGGCTTTCTCTTGCGAGATGCCTAACCGCCCACGATTGCAGCCCCCCCCCCACTTTAGCACCCTTTACATGCTGAACACACTCAGAATGTAAGCAAATGTTAGATTGGAAGCGATCTGGAAAGAAACAAAGCCGCTTAAGAGTTATGTGCGTGCATTCCAGTGCTGCTTTTGCCATGGATATCCACTTCTTCGGTCTGAACTTGAGGCTGTTTAGCAAGAACTAGCAAGGATGGCAATTGGTACTGGTATGCAAACTTTGATGGACAAGTTTGGTTGGATTGGCTAAGTTTTGTGGGAGGTGTTTGTTTTGGCCACCTAATAGTTGCAGGCTCTTACTGTTAACTCTGCCATGTCCTGCCAGTGCTTACCAAATGACACATCTCTCTAGCCTTGTTTGGACTTGTCAGTGTCAGCGTGACATCTGCTCTTCCTTGAGCCCCTTTGATTTTTTAGACAGCTGCCTTCTGCAGGGTGCTTTTACATTGAAGAGAGTCATTCAAAAGGCTCTGGGAATTTCCCCTTTCTCAGTTCCAGGGTTTTGCTACCTCCATGCAAAGTAGCATCTCCTAGCTTTCGAAATCTTCTTGTATTAATTGAGATTTGATACGATTTGGTCTGTTAGCCCAGTCTGGCTGCAGGTAGAGGATTCCCCCTTTTTGCAACATTTGGGATGTAATGATTTAAATTTTGCAGGTGTTCAGTTTGAGAGGTGGCATCAATGTTTGAACAGTAAATTCAGAGGCAATGAGGGCTACAATGAAGACATAGTAATGTTTTTATTGCACAGTTAAGTTCCGAGGAGAAGAGAGTTTGTTTCTTTAGCCGCTATTTGTTTATTTCTGTTTTCCTATGCACAGTGATTTTGATACACTCTCCATCTGGTGATTGGATAAATAACAAAATGAAACCCTTAAGGAAGGAAAGTTGAATTAATCACTTTCTATCTACCGGTATCCGTCTCCATATTTATTTTCTAAAGCAATCATTTTTGTCTGAAGTCATAATTTTGTACACTTTTGATTAGTTTTGGCTAAAAAGATATATGGTTCATTTTGTTGATTTAAAGCAGACTTGTTTGCAATCCACCTTCCCTAATACTGTATGTTAGCTTATATCAGACATGTCAAACTCGCGATGTCACGTGACGTCGCGCAACATATCAGGACTGTTTTGCCATTGCCAGCAATGGGGTGGGCGCAGCTTCCGTGTGACGCATCCAGCCCGCGAGCCAGCAGTTTGACACCCCTGGCCTATATCCAATTTATAATCTGGTATGATCAAAGTGTAGATCAGCGGTTCTCAACCTATGGGTCGTGACCCCATTTGGGGTCGATCGACCATTTCATGGGGGTCGCCAAGCAAGGCTGTCTGCCATTTTTTCCCCCTTTTCCGGCGGGTGCCTTACCTCCCTTGAGCTGGGCCAGCTGGTGGTCGGCCTGCTCCGTCTCTGCCGCTTGCCAGCTACGCCTCGGCCGGTGCAGGGGGCGTAACCACGCATGCGCGGAGCTCCCGGGCAGGGAAAGTCCTCGACTTACGACCGGTTAGGTAGTCCTCGACTTATGACCGGTTTAGTCCTCGACTTACGACCGGTTTAGTCCTCGACTTATGACCGGTTTAGTCCTCGACTTATGACCGGTTTAGTCCTCAACTTACGACCGGTTGGGGATCGCGGCATTAAAAAGGTTGAGAACCACTGGTGTAGATGAATTAATAGTTTGCCCTTTGGTTTCTGAACTCTCAGAGCAAACCCCTTACCCTGGATAAGGACCTGGTAAGGTTGGTGATTTGTTCCTTCTCTCCTGGATTCAAATTTATAATTGAAATTAACAATGTATTTCTTGCCTATGTAAATTCTATTTGTAGGTGTTTTGTATGTGTGGGGCAAACTCTACTTAGGACTGCAGTGGGACACAGGACAGCAGCTTCTGCCTCCCATTCTAGAGTTCCATACCAGATTGTATCCCATAAATTTGCTTAGTCCTGGGAACATATTTAAAATTATTAGGAATTAGCATCAAATTTATAGGGATCTGAGATTTTTGGGACAACATTGTCATGGATAGTTAACTAAATGGTCAAACTTGAACATAGTGTCTAATAATGAAGAGTTGATTTATAGGGCATCTAGCACTGGAATTCAGTTATCCAATTTGTAATTGTTTTGGCTTGGTTGTTTAGTGTAATGAAATAATTTATTAAAAAGGGGATGACAGTCTGAACAGAACCTTCTTTCTAGCAATTTTAGGGAAGCGCATGAAAATAATACTGCTGCAATTTGATTGCAATTACTGGTATAATTCAGTAAGCAAGAATGGTTCTTCTAAGAACCAAACTAACACGATATAGCAGAGCAGTGTTTTAATTTGGATTACTGAAACCAGTGGGCTTATTTTACAAGCTTTACTGGGGAAGAGGGTATTTTACAAGCTTTATTCTTGGAATTATTATTTTTTTATTGTTTGGATTGATTTTATTTACAAAGTGATATATTGGGGATTCATTTCTGATTGCTCCTGAAGTTTTCTTGAGAGAAAATATTTGTTTTTTAATGTAATAATCTCATATGATTGATTATGTTGTTTTTGACTCCTAGTGAACATGTCTTAGCCTTATGTAGCCACCCATCTGGTGCTTCATAACTTTGGGTGGCTTGCAGACAAGGCAATAAATATTGGATCTCAACATCTCCTGTATCTGGAGGCCTGTCTGAAGAAGCATCTGGCCCTATTGATCGCTGATGACTTAATGAAATAGGGATTTGCCTCTTTTATTGTCTGACAAAATAATATAATATTTATTTCTTATATAGGATCCAGTCAGGAATGGAGACTCCATTGGATGTGTTGTCAAGAGCAGCATCACTTGTGCATGCTGATGATGAAAAACGTAAGTTGGAAGCTGTACTTGTATTCTGAGCAGAGATACACTAAACCCTGTAGAAACTGTGTTGAGCTATATTATACATGTATGTAGATTTTTTTACATTTTTAATGTGTTTTTAAATGGAATGCATTGTTGATAGATTGTGCTTAAATAAGTCAGTCAATATGTTTTTAAAAGCTGAGTTAAATCAAACAAAATTTCCTAGGGAAATGGAAATTAAAATCTTGGTTGATGTTTTACTGTTTAGTTTGATACCTTTTTTCCTAAGATAATGTAGGGTGTTTTCTCCTTAGAGTGTAAGTGAATGTAGTTCCATATCATTTTTTTAAATTAATGGAAAGCTCCTAATCTGATAATTGGTATATTCAATATACATCCTGAAGCATGTTCTCTATACATAACGATATTTGAGTTCTGGAAATAGGGGAAGGCTGAATTATGTATGACTCTTCATTTCAACCAGACCAGCTTGCTAGCTGTCATCTATTTCCTATCCTGAAGCCTTTGTTCTTTAGATTCCAATGATAGCCATGTGTCTAGAATAAAAACCTAAGAGTACAAGCTTTGTTTTTTGCCCGTTTTGATGAAAAAACATACTTAATTTTTTTATACATATGAAAGTCATGCAGACCTATTGCAAAAAGAAATAGGAAACATATATTAGTGTATAGGACAGTAACATCTGGCTAATAGATTATGAATAATTGATTGGAGGCCTGCTGGGAAAGGCATCTTATAAATTACTCTATAGAGTAACTGCTTTGTTTTCTAAGAAGTCATACAGATGTAATAAAAAAGAACAATAATGAATTGGTATTTTTGAGGATATATGGGGAATATATATTTATTAATATTTTATTTAACATATTTATATATAATTTATTTAATATATTTAATACATATTAAATGTATACTAATGTATATTCACATATTATATTTATTTAATAATAAAGTTGGAATGGACCTTGGAGGTCATCTAGTCCAACCCCCTGCTCAAGCAGGAAACCCTATACCATTTCAGACAAATGCTTGTCCAGTCTCTTCTTAAAAACTTCCAGTGTTGGAGCATTCACCACTTCTGGAGGCAGGTTGTTCCACTGGTTAATTGTTCTAACTGTCAGGAAGTTTCTCCTTAGTTCTGGGTTGCTTCTCTCCTTGATTAGTTTCCATCCGTTGCTTCTTGTCCTGCCTTCAGGTGCTTTGGAGAATAGCTTGACTCCCTCTTCTTTGTGGCATCCCCTGAGATATTGAAACACTGCTATCATGTCCCCCCTCGTCCTTCTCTTCATTAAACTAGTCATACCCAATTCCAGCCACCGTTCCTTACATGTTTTAGCCTCCAGTCCCTAATCATCTTTGTTGCTCTTCTCTGTACTCTTTCTAGAGTCTCAACATCTTTTTTACATCGTGGTGACCAAAACTGGATGCAGTATTCCAAGTGTGGCCTTACCAGGGCATTGTAAAGTGCTATTAATACTTCACGTGATCTTGATTCTATCCCTCTGTTAATGCAGACTAGCACTGTGTTGGCTTTTTTGACAGCTGCAGCACACTGCTGGCTCATATTTAAGTGATTGTCCGCTAGGACTCCCAAGATCCCTCTCACAGTTACTATTATTGAGCAAGGTACTCCCCTATACTATACCTGTACATTTGGATTTTCTTGCCTAAATGTAGAACTTTACTTTTTTCACCATTGAATTTCATTTTGTTAGATATTTCATTTTGTTAACCCTAACCCTAACCCAGTGTTCAAGTCTGTCCAGATCCTCCTGTACCTTTATTATCCAGATCCTCCTGTACCTTTATTAAATGTAACTTAAGTATATACTTCACAGAGAGAGAGAGAGAGAGAATATAGAATATATAGAGAATATACTGTACATTGTTGAAAATATATAGGGCATGGCAGCCAAGAAGTTAAGATGCTGAGCTTGTTGACCAGAAGATTGGCAGTTCAAGACCTAAGTACCAAGTGCAAGAGTGAGCTTCTGTTATTTGCCCATGCTCCTACAAACCTATCAATTCAAAATGATGTAAATGCAAGTAGATAAATAGGTACCACTTAGATGGGAAGGTAATAGCATTCCGTGAGCCTTTAGTGTATAGTCATGCTGATCACATGACTACAGAAGTGGCTTCAGACAACACTGGCTCTTCGACTATGAATCTGAGTTGAGCACCACCCCCTAGAGTGGGAGATCACTTGTATGAGAAACCTTTCCCCTTTTTATTGTTAAGAAACAAAGGCAAGAAAGGAGGAAAATATATCTTAACAGCAATATGGACAGTAATAAGTAAAACTACATATTTACATCTATGTTTATTCATTTTCAAAAGGCCAGTGTTTGAAAAAAATGTTTGAAAAACTAATTTATGTAGGGTATTACTTGTGAATCCACTTCTTTGTGTTTTGTACAACACTATTAAACTGTTAAAAATCAATGTAAATCTGTATTGCACTAACGCATATCAACTTCTAGGAACATTTTTCAAGTTATGACTGAAGTTATTTAGGCACAAGGGATAAAATTCTTTTTTTTTTAAATTTCACATGGAGTAACTATAAGAAATTGCAGTTATAGCATTTTATACCATGGCAGTAAATATATTTTATTGTTAACAGTTCCTGTAACATAATACAAAAATGTCTAAAAAGCAGACATTCTTCTTTATGAAACATTGTGTGGAAATACTAGCTTATTAATTTAGTATAGTTAGAACAGAACCCCTTGGGCGTGGGGGGGAAACAGTATCTTTATTGTCAGTTGAACCACTTGCCAAGTTCTTTCAAAACAGAATTGAAAATGGTGAGCCATGTTGATTCCTTTATGAAGAATCATACCCAGTAATTATGCTAATGAGCATCAAGTTTAAAAATCAGCAACAATAAGAAACAAGGCTTTAAAATAGGCAGTTGGTCCATTTTCCAGTCTATTTAACAGCATGACAATGTGACTGTGTTTCTCACAGCCAAATAAAGCCATCCTTTCAATATGCCAACTGCTTCTAGTTTGTGGGAAAAGACTAACAGATGAGTATGAATTCAGGTACATGAAGTATTTTGGTGAAATTTCTAGGGAACATTTAATTTTTCAGCTAAAAAAATGAAAATCATGTTAGAGGAGCTAACACCGCTATCTAATGAACATTACAGGGGTAAAAAATTGGTCACAATAATATTACCCAACAGAAGAAATGGCCCTAGCATTTTATTGACAGCTCAGAATTATAATGTCAGAGTTGCAAACCTCAGTTTATCACAGTGTCAATGTAAAGAATTTGCAAATGCGGGCAGGCATTGTAGTAATGGGGGAAGGGGTGTGCCTTTTTTCATCAGTTTCTCATAAAATCTTTAACCAGAACTGAGGCCAACAAACTGTTTTATTCTGTGAGGCTGATTTGGGTTATTTCTTCAGTACAGTCAGAATATTTGAATCTTAATAGGGCCTCCTGCTTGAGCAGGGGGGGTTGGACTAGAAAACCCCGAAGGTCCCTCCCAACTCTGTTCTGATTCTGATACAAATTGAACTGCTTTACCAGGGTTTAGATGCATTTTCCATCTGTACTGTTCTTGCCCGCACCCAATCTGCAAATTCTTTAAACTGACAGACTAAGATTGTCCCTAGATAGTGACTGTAGATCATTTATTAAAAACACACTCTTGGGAAATAAGTCAAACCTCCTAAGATGTCACATGAGGTCTAATGATTTTGGGGCTTTATATGTTGAAAATATGTACAGGTAGTTCTCAACTTATAACCACAATTGATGCCCAACATTTAGTTACTAAGCAAGACAGTTAAGTGGGTCTTGTCCCACATTACGACCTTTACTTTCCACAGTGGTTAAATTACTGCAGTTGTTGTTAGTGACAGGGTTGTTAAGCGAATCTGATTTCCTCATTGACTCTGCTTGCTGGGAGGTCTCAAAAGGTGATCACATGACCCTGCGACATTACAACCGTCATAAATTCATGCCAGTTGCCAAGCTTCTGAATTTTGATCACATGACCATAGGGATCCTATTATAATGGTCATAAGTGTGAGAAATGGTAATAAACCAATTTTTAGTACTTTTGTAACTTTAAACAATCACTAAACGAATGGTTGTTGTAAGTCGAGGACTACCTGTACTTTTTTATATTTTTAGAGCTCACAATATACAAAACCATCTACCCACCAAAAAGGTACTAGCGCCTATTCCAGTGGTGGCGAACCTATGGCACGGGTGCCAGAGGCGGCACTCAGAGCCCTCTCTGTGGGCACGCACGCCGTCGCCCCAGTCCTAGGCCTTCAGCTGGATTTTATAAAACCTTTTCGCAAAAAAAAAAAAAGGTTCAATCAGTCAATTTCAACTTCTCGTGGGGAAAAAAAAGATCTTGCAAAGTTGGAATTGATTGATTGAACTTTTTAGTCCCACCCAGTCTGCCGTTACCACTGCAGTCACGCCCACCCAGTTGGCCACACCCACCCAATGGGCCATATCCACCCGGCACTCGACAATGCATAAGTGGGTTTTGGGTTGCATTTTGGGCACTCAGTCTCTAAAAGGTTCGCCATCACTGGCCTATTCTGTTAGTGCAGTAATACTTGAACCAAAACCAGATACTTCTTTGAAATTGAAAACGGAGTGTAGAAGTAAAGGTATATCTAAAAAGGATTTTAGAATAAAGAATATTAGTTGGGTTTTTCTACTCTGTATTTTTATGTTCTGCTCATTTTTAAATTGTTGAGAATGATGTTGAGTCAACTTCATTAGCATAGCTTGTAATAGTAAGGGTTTTTTATTGCACAATATGAAAGTTGTAAAACCAGTTATGGTGGAATTATGAATAAACTTTGTTGGGTTTGACATCTAGTAAAACTGCTGCTCTATATACATTCACACATAGAATTACTTGACTTAATATAAAATAGTAACTCTACTGTAGTGTTCTCATTAGATTTTACAATTTCATAGTTTCATGATTCTTGAAAAAAATATGTGCCTATAAAAATAATTATGCCGGCTCATAGAGACTGTGTGTCAATTGGATCATAATTGCTCTAGTTTATTGTTGATTGACAAGTGAAAGAAAATAAACCTTGAACTTCAACAGATGTCTTCATATCTGTTGATATAGCTGCTAGTATATGATGTGCATTCATTTAATTTAACCCATCAACACGTTATTTATATATCCCAAACAGCACTTGTTAAAGTCACTGTATTGACATTAACAAATATGCCTATCCAATCCTTTTATTTGCTCTTTTCCCTCATTGTTATGACTTCATCTTTAAGTAAATTTGGTTGGCCGGCATGGTTTGAAAACAGGGAGTGTTTTCCTTATCATGATTTAAACTAGATTTAGTTAAAGCACTGCCATCACATCCGACCTAATCATGAAAGGATAGCTCTTGTAACAGGAGAACAAAGAAAGAATAATGTAAACTGTCATTACAAAGTTCAAGACTCAACCAAGATGTATCTTGGTTAACATTTCTTTAAAACACGGCAAAAACTTTTAAAGATAATAATGTTGGAATTCCTTCTCTTTTCTTTAAAAGTGGCTTAAACCAGGTTATCCTCCACCAGTGGACAAACACTTATAAACAGTGCATTCACTATTGCCAATTTTTTTATGCTGCAACCTGATTCTATAGTTGTTGAAGTTCATTTTTTTCCATTAATCTACACTCAGTACTCCATAATGACAAAGTGAAAACAGAATTTTAGAAATGTCTGTAAATTTATTAAAAAGAAACAACTGAAATATCATATTGGCATAAATAGTCAGACCCTTCAATCAGTTGAAGTACCTTTGGCAGCAATTACAGTCTCGAGTCCTTTTGGGCATGATGTGACAAACTTTGCACACCTGGATTGGGGGATTTTCTGCCATTCTTCTTTGCAAATCCTCTCAAGTCAGTAAGGTTGGATGGCGACGTCGGTGGACAGCCATTTTCAGGTCCCTCCAGAGATGTTTAATAGGGTTCAAGTCTGGGCTCTGGCTGGGTCACTCTAGGACATTCACAGAATTGTCCCTAAGCCACTCCTATGTTGTCTTGGCTGTGTGCGTAGGACCGTTATCATGTTGGAAAGTAAGCCTTCAGCCCAGTCTGAGGTCCTGAGCACTGTGGAAGAGATTTTCATTGAGGATATCCCTGTACTTTGCTCCATTCAGCTTTCCCTCAACCCTGACCAGTCTCCCAGTCCCTGCTACTGAAAAACACCCCCATAGCATAATGCTGCTGCCACCACCATGCTTCACTGTTGGGATGATGGTGATAAGCGATGTCTAGTTTCCTCCAGACATAACGTTTAGAATTGAGGCCAAACAGTTCAATCTTGGTTTCATCAGACCAGAGAATCTTGTTCCTCACAGTCTGAGAGTCCTTAGGTGGTTTTTTGCAAACTGCAAGTGGGCTTTCATGTGTTTTGCACTGAGGAGAAGCTTCATTGTAGCCACTCTGGCATAAAGCCCAGATCGGTGGAGGGCTGCTTCTGGAACTCTGTCCCATCACCACACAAGATCTCTAGAGCTCAGTCAGAGTGATCATTGGGTTCTTGGTTACCTCTCTTACTAATGCCCTTCTCCCTGATTGCTCAGTTCAATCAGGTGACCAGCTCTTGGAATTGTCCTGGTTGTGCCAAATGTCTTCCCTTTGAAAATTATGGAGGCCACTGTGCTCTTAGGAACTTCAGTGCAGCAGAAATTTTATTGTAGCCTTTTCCAGATCTGTGCCTTGCAATAATCCTGTCCCTGAGCTCTGCAGGCTGTTCCTTTGACTTCATGGTTTTTCCTCTGCTACAGTATGCATTGTCAGCTGTGAGGCCTTCTTTAGAGAGAAGTGTGCCTTTCCAGTTCATGTTCAGTCAATTTAATTTACCACAGGTCGACTTCAATCAAGGTGAAGAAACAAGCCAGCAACGATCAAGCAAAATGAGAGGCACCAGAGCTAAATGTCACCTGTTGTAGCAAAGGGATTGAATACTTTAAATAAATAAATAAATAAATAAAAATAAATAAATTTACAGATATTTCTAAAATTCTGTTTTTACTTTATTATTATGGGATACTGATTAATGAGAAAAAAATGAATTTTAACAACTGTAGAATCAGGCTGCAGGATAACAAACCTGGCGAAGGTGAAGGGGTCTGAATACTTTCTGAATACACTGTATATGCTTTGGATTGTCACTTGTCAATTTCATTTAATATGAAGTGCAGGTCATTTATAGAGTAACAACCTTCATAACAGTGAAAAAAATGACTATCTGAGCTAATTAGATTCTTAAGTAAGTTAAGGGCAGCTAATCACTTCATAATACTACTGAGATTTCAAGATAGTGGCTGCATTTGGTTATAATCTGTGTTCAGTCTTGCTTATTACAGCAGCTTTGTAAGTTAGCTCCAAAGTTATCTTTTTGTTTCAGTTCTCTGTTGGGTTGAGAAAGAATCATATGACCAAGGAAATTATCTTTCTGCATATTTGCCCTACATTCAAAGCACATTTCTTAAAAATCATCTTCTTTGCTACATTGTAAGAAAGTACAAGTTAACCAGTCAGAGCTTTGTTATCCATGCAGTGTGATAATTACCTTGACTGTTCACAGCCATCACACATAAAGAATTTGCCAACCCTTGGGTTGTTAATAAATTCATGTACTAGTAATCTGTTCTAGGATAGCATGCACAGAGTTGGCAAGCAGTGATTCCAGCAAGATCACTGTGAAAGTTTTATGAGTATTAGAATCCAAAGGAATTAGCCAGAACTATGTGGATCAATGTTCTAATTCTTGAATTGCATTTTTAAGAGATTGTAACCAATTTTAAATGTTTCCTGAAGTTTCCTATGTCAAACATAGAAACATGGAATCATAAAGCCAGAAGGAACCTTGGAGGCTTTCTAGTCCAACCCCATTACCCAAGGCAGGAGACTTTATACAATCTGGGCAAATGGATGTCCAATCTATTCTTGAAAACCTCCAGTGATGGAGCACCCACAACTCTGGGAAGCAAACACTTCCATTGATTGTTATTCTCACTGTTAGGAAATGTCTTCTTAGTTTCAGGTTAGATTTCTCTTTAATGAGCTTCCACCCATTGCTTCTTATCCTGCCCTCAGGTACTTTAGAGAATAAATTAACCCCCTCTTTTCTGTGACTGCCCATCAAATACTGGAAGACAGCTGTCATGTCACCCTTAATCTTTCTTTTTGTTATGCTAGACATATCTAGTTCTGTTAACCATTCATTGTATGGGTTAGCTTCCAGACCCCTTATCATCTTTGTTGCTCTTCTCTGCACTTTTTCAAGGGTCTCGGCATCTAATGTGATGACCAGAACTATCACTTCTCATGATCTTGATGCTATCCCTCTGTTGAAGCAGTCTAGAACTACAATGGCTTTTTTGGCAGCTGCAACACACTGCTGGCTCGTATTTAAGTGGCGGTCCACAAGAACATCTAGACTCCTCTCACATTTAATATTGTGGAGCCAGGTATTACCTATCTATACCTATGCATTTGGTTTTTTCTATCTTAGTGCAGATCTTATTTTTATCATCATTGAACTGCATATTGTTGGCTAGGGCCTAGCCCTCAAGCCTGTCAAGATCCCTCTGAATCTTGAGTCCGTCTTCCAAAGTGTTAGCAATTCCCCCAGCTTGGTATCATCTGCAGATTTGATGAGGTCCCTTTCTGTCTCCTCATCTAAATAATTTTTGAAGATGTTAAAGAGCACTGAGTTCAAGATAGAACCTTGAGGTATCTCACTGCATGCTTCCTTCCATGTAGATGTGGTTCCGTTGAGGAGTACATGCTGAGTGTGGCTAGTCAGCCAACTGCAAATCCATCAGATGCTGGTACGGTCTATCCTTATACTGTTCTATCTTACCAAGAAATAGGCTGTGGTCTACTTCGTCAAATTTCTTATTGAAGTCTAAGTAAACTATGTCCACAGTATTTCCCTAATTCACCATTTAGTCACTTTGTCAAAGAAGGCAATAAGTTTTGTTTGGCATAATATGTTTTTAATGAACCTATGCTAGCTACTAAGTACGGTAATTGTCTTGCTCCTTTCTAGCTGCTTACAAATCCACTGTTTGATTATCTTTTCCAGGATTTCCCCAGGTATTGATGTCAAGCTGATTGGTCTGTAGTTTTCTGGTTGCTGTATTAATGTAGATTTCATCTACTGTACAGTATTTCATTTTTCAGTTGCTGAATGAAAATAAAGTAATAATCTTAGAAACACCCAATATGGTTTCCAGGCATTTAACATGAATGGAGTTTCAGAAGTCCCAATAACATCAAGAACAAAAAGGCTGTCTTAAATTGGCCAACATGCTAAGAAACACTCCCCCCCCCAAGTTTTAGAATCTGCTTCTGAATAAACAAAATTCTACAATATGATACTATTATAAGCATATTTTGTTGGCCCCCAAATATTTATGATCTGTTTTCGAACTGAATTTTCTTCAATATAAGCTTTTCACAAAGGAAAGAGTCAAAATAATATCTATATTTATTTTATAGCATTTTTGATCCATATGACAAAATAGATACTTAAAAGGGCAAAAAGTTCTAGAAGTGTCAGTGGAGGTAAATAGCAGATTTCTAGTTGAACATATAGAAGAACGCTTTGTTGAAAAAAACGTTTTTTTATGTATTGTGAAAGTGATCCTTGTGATCCAATTTGTGATCCAATTCCATGATTCTACCATGTGCTGGAAAACCAATTAAGCCATTCTTGAGAGGAAATTGTTTAGCCTCTTCTTAAAACACCCCAGAAATGTAGAACTCACATCTTCTGTTGATACTCTTCCACTCTTGTACAGATCTTACGCTAAAGAAACCTTAGTGTATACCTACTGCTGCTCTTTAAGTTTTGCTGCTTAAGTCAGGCTACTTAAAGTTGAAGTCAGTGCATGGATTAATATCTTCAAATTTTGGCAAGTGCTTATTACTTTTTCTGATGTCTTAACTTCGTATGCATTAGCTGATCCCTTTATATCAAAATGGCATAAAGGTTTGGAACAGAAACTGCACCATTAGAGCTTTTCTCCTCATGTACTAATAATAATGGATTGTGCTTTGATCAGGAAGAACTTCAAACTACACATATAATATTTGATATATAGCATCAGAATGAGCATACCCTCATTCCTACTGATACCTTTTCTTTTATCGCACCTTTACCTCTTTTTTAAATAAACCAATAATATCTAATACTCATTCCTCCTCCTGTTTTTTCCCCATAACATTAACTCTGAGGTGAATTGGGCTGAGAGAGAATGACTGGCCCAAAATCATTCAGCTGGCTTTCATGTCTAAGGCAGAACTAGAACTCACAGTCTCCCATGTAGTTCTTTGCAGTCAATCTTATCAAAATCTGGAAAAGAAATTTTTCATACTTTCATTAATTGAATAGCCAGTGTACTGACTCTTTTAATCTTACATTTTTTTTGCTGATCAGCATGATGTGTTCTCTTAGAATGAGGCTATCTTGTTTAATAGCCAGCAAGAATCTACAAGAACTCACTAGGAACAACAGTTTGACTTGATTAAATCTACATCAAATTTAGTAATAATGACAACTCTTTAATTTGTGTATTTATTTATATTTCTTATTTCTAAACTGCCCATTTTCCTGAGAGAGGAGCTCTGGGCGGTGCACAATATAATCAATATATAAACATATAAAATCAACATTAAAATATTAAAATTAAGTTAATTTTTTTAATTACAGTATAACATAAAATTTCAAAAAAGTAAACAATTCCAAGATGGGCATTTAGCCTTAGTTAGTATAGGCGGGAGGGGGGGTCTCATGGGGCCAGCTGGCCCCAGAGTTGTGTGGTCCTCTCTGCCCCCCATGCAAGGCCGCAGAGACTATATCTGTTTCTAGCTTCATTTTTGAAGCTTTAATGCTAATAGCCTTGGCATTCTTTTCACTGAAGCTTTAATGCTAATAGTTTTCAAAGCTTAATGTCTCTTTGATACAGAACTACTTCTGGCATATCCCAGAATTGGGTTACCTTCACATTTCTTATACATTCAGCATTTTTCCAAGTCCTCCTTCAGGGTGGATCTTCCAAGCCATAAATCCCTCGTCTTGTCTGTGTGCCCTATATTTTTTCCCCATAAAAAAAATTAACCTATAAAATCCTTTATGGCTTGGTGCCCTTCGGGCCTCATCTTTTACCATTTCAATCCTGCTGGAAGAAGGTTATCTAGTTATCCTATTTCCAAGAGCTGGAAATAGGATAACCTGGAAGTATTGGCCTTTGGTGAAGGGCCAGCCCTTTGAAACAGTCTCCTGTGTGAGATTTGCCACCAATATGATCTGTTTTCTGCAAGAAGCTGCAGATAGAGCTGCTCTGGAGGCTTTGGGAGCTTACTGACATACATTTTGTTTGACCTTTATTTGTTCAATTTTTTTTAATTTCATTGCTGCTAAAACCCTTCTGGGTTAAACTATAAATTTGAATAATAAAATAAATGTCTACCTGTTGAATGACCTTTTGTTCCAACCTCTTCAGATTGATTGCAGTCTCTGGATGTTATTCTAGTGCTACCAAATACCAATGAAAAGACATTGGAGATCTGTGTTCGTCTTTTTTAAAGTTTTTTTTTTAAATGGATAAAGAGCAGTGGTAATAAGATTGATGATAATATAAAAGATCAGCTCAGATAAATTATTTCAATGTCCGGATTTTCCGTAAATTTCCATGATTGAGACTGGTTTGATCGTTTAATCATCAATGCCTTTTGCCAAATGAAATAATTTTTTAGATCAGAACACCATGATGGAAACAGCCACTTTCCTGCACGCTGACCCTGTGTATTTGAAGTAGAGTGGAATGAAGAGAAATATTCAAGATTAAGAGCAGATGTACCCATCATGAACTGACATAAGTCAGCAATAGAAAAAGGAGGAAGAATGATGTAGTAGAATGTTTACTTTTCATGCTGTTTTTTTTTAAACAAGGGATTAACTTCAGCAAATATCCACAGTTGCTCATATAAATCAGAAGTTGAGGTTCACAGATTTCATCTTGATCCTAACCATATTTGTTACTGGGATCTATTTCATAAAAAGCTAGCCTGTAAGATGTAGCCCCAAAACTGAATTGAAAACCCAAATAAAGCAACTGACACCAGACAAACTAAATCTTTTCCCTTTATGGGGTTTCACCACCAGATAAGTACAAACTTTCAGGTTGTCCAATACCATATTTTAAAATGAATATCACTGAAATATATTCCAGATTCATCTACAGAACAAACAAGCTTGTCAGTAACAAATTGCATGAGGAAGGAAGAAAGTAAAGAATCTAAGGTTCCCATAAAGACTGGATCTTAAATAGTTTAGAATGTATAAATAAATCTGGTCTTGCAGTCTATTATGCCTAAGTTATAGTTGGCTTCTACTTTGAAAGTAACCTTTTCAGTTTAGATATATAATATCAATATGTGCTCTTATAAAGCAAAACATAGATTAATAAAATTGGAGGTGAGAATTCGAGTTAGTTTGAATATAATGCATTTTCCTGCATGCAGGAAAAAATACTCCTGACCACCTATGCATTCTTATTTAATTTGAGCATAATTGCAAAAGTTGTGTTTTTTTAAAGCAGGCTTATTGTTTTAATAGATTTCAATTTCAGCTTCACAGCTGTTTAAAAAGGGATTCTTTATCGAGTTCTTATCAGTCAGGAAGAAAGGTTCCTCCGGCCCCATTAAAAAACATAAATTGTGGCTTAGCATACTTCACTGACTAGAAATCTTGGAACAAACACTATTGTATTGCCATCTCCTGTTATTATAATGTTGTATTAAAATACTTGTATTTTACAATCTCTTTTGATTGGTGAGCAGCTGCCTTCCTCTGAACAATACCACTTTGAGCACCTACCTTTTGTTTATAGTCAGTTTTCTGACAGCAGCAATAAAGCCAAAGTCGGATGAGCCTTCATAAGTCTCTATTTGCTTTCAGATAAGCCTGCATCCTGCTCAGGTTGCAAGGACAATGGAATTTCCCTGCACTTTGCATGCTATGTTCCTTTAGTTTTGAATGAGTTAATAAAAGTCTGACCTAATGCTTTTGAGAGTCAGAAAGGATAAGAAGAATGAAAGAAGAACGCTTTTACAAAACCTGTTCTGCTGTAATCTTGCAAACATGTTACTTCAAAAACAAATCAGGTATTTCACAGTAATGTGAAGTTTAGTAATCTGACAGGACAGGAATAAAAATATTTATGTAGGCCCAATGAATACATTTTCCTCATTCACACTTTTTAGGTTTCAACTGTAATTGAAAGTACTCCCAAAATTTTCTATTAGCTATTCTTCTCTATGTATAGGGGAAACAGAGTAGATGGTGTAAAAGATTCTCAAGATTGTGATGTTCTTCGCATTTCCTCTACATCTTAGATAGTTTTCATATTAGATGTTAGTGAAACTGTCTTGTGAACTTAGAGCTTCTTCTAAGTTAATTCTGTCTAACCTAGCTTCAGTTCATTATTAAAAGGTAATGTGGAGAGTATTTAAGGGAATTTGTTTTGAAATAGAAAGAGCTGTATAAATTTTTGACACTTTGTTATACCCAACAGGAACTGGGTAATAAAACATATTTTAAAATATATGCTGTAATTCCTGTATATTAATTTCTTCTCAGTACCGAGAATGGAAACCAAATACAACTTTCTTCCAGTAGATTACTGCGGCTGCTTTGACTAGGTCTTTTGTCCATTTGTTTTTGTCACCTGTTGCTGCTTGTCACATGCCAAGCTGTTAAGATCTTTAGAGCAGGAATGGATTTTTTATTTAATTGCACACACAATACCCAAGCAAGAAAGCACATGTAGATATTTGCACAGGTCAGCAGATCCTATCTAGTGCATGTGCTTTTGATAATACTGCCTATGCATAAATATTTTGCTTGAATGTCTGGATGTTTCTGGATGTTAATGTCTGTGTTATACTTGATCCAATTTTCAGATGCAGTCTGCCTAGGTTTTTAATAGATAAT
Organism: Protobothrops mucrosquamatus; assembly: GCF_001527695.2. NCBI lineage: Eukaryota > Metazoa > Chordata > Lepidosauria > Squamata > Viperidae > Protobothrops > Protobothrops mucrosquamatus. The sequence goes on from NW_015388378.1 coordinate 106,623, forward strand.
CAAGGAATGTTCTCATAATAAGAAATCAAGCCTAGTGTTCGTTGCATGCTTTAATTAAAGGCCCTCCCCCCAACCAGTAGGTTTATGAAAAATTGAGACTAGTATCTTTTCAAGATGATTGTACTGCAAAGCCAACTACAGACACAATGCTGAAACACCAGTAATACCAATAATACTTGGAGGAAAGCACCTTGGCTTTCTACATGAGTTAGCAATCCTATTGTTTTGGAGAGACTGGGAATATGTCTACCACTGAGTAGAAATGTCATCAATAAAAAATAGTGTCTTATTTTTCATAACTGTTTTTAATCAGCTATATAGGTAGTCCTCATGAAACAACAACCTGGTTTAGTAACTTTTGGCAATTACAATGGTGATGGAAAAATAACTTTATGACCAGGCCTTGCATTCATGACCTTCCCAGGTCTGTAAATCAGAGGAAACCTGAAGTAAGATCATGAACCCAGATGCAGTGTCACTTACTGGCTGTTTCATTTAATGACTAAGCTGCCAGTGTCAATTGTGGTCGCTAGACGAGGGCTACCTGTAATTAGATTTTGATTATAACAGAATGATGTGTAAATTATTTATAAACTTAATTTATAGACTTAATTCAGTCTGTAGCTGACTTGAATTCAGTTTTTGGCTTCGATTATACAGTGCCAATGTTACGCTACTCAAAATAAAGATTCTTTAAGGTAAACAATACCTCAAAGTTCTTTTAAAGCAGTGGTTCTCAACCTGTGGGTCGGGACCCCATTTGGGGTCGATCGACCATTTCACAGGGGTCGCCAAGCAAGGCTGTCCGCCATTTTTTTTGCCCACCATTTTTTTTGCCCACCATTTTTTTCCCCCTTTTCTGGCAGGTGCCTTACCTCCCTTGGGCTGGGCCAGCTGGTGGTCGGCCTGCTCCGTCTCTGCCGCTTGCCAGCTACGCCTCGGCCGGTGCAGGGGGTGGAACCACGCATGCGCGGCGCTCCCGGGCAGGGAAAGTCCTTGACTTACGACCGGTTGGGTAGTCCTCGACTTAGGACCAGTTTAGTCCTCGACTTACGACCGGTTTAGTCCTTGACTTACGACCGGTTGGGGTCGCGGCATTAAAAAGGTTGAGAACCACTGTTTTAAAGAGTTTCATCTTTCGGAACCATGACAAAGGTGTATTTGCAGGTATGCTACCAAAGGTGTGCTATTCCCCCTTCCCGTTTCTCTAGAGTTTTCTTGTTCAGTCTATTCTATTTTAGTTGTAGATTAGTAATTTATTTATTTATAACATCTATAAACAGCTTCAGTCTGGAAAGACTCTAAGCATTGTATAAAAGAGTAACAGTAGCAATATACCAGTGTGATAACAAATGCTAACTATATTTACGTATTATAAACAGTAAACATAACCATCACAGTTGGGGTGGACAACATAGTTATGGAAAAGGAACCATTCATGCTTTCTTTTCAGTTGATGATCTCTTATTATTCAGACTGGGAAGAGGAGCACAATCTTTTAGGGAAAGGTTCTCTTGTAGAAACCTAGCTCCTGTACCCTGTAGTTCCTTGAATAGCACTTGTAAACACCCCACTAGCCAATGTAGCTCCTGTAGCATTGTTATATGGTAATAATGAAACTTCCCATAAGTACAAGAGCTTCTGATTTTGCACTAATTGAAATTTCTAGCCCATCCTAGAGGACAACCCCATGTAAAGTAAATTGCAATTATCTTGTAATATTGACCCTTACCGTACCATAATAAATTAACTATTGTTAAGTTACACAGCAAGCTTGGCTAATCCCAAAGCACTCTTATTTTGTGAATCCAAGCTATGGGTGGCTGCTTACAGCTGTTCTGCTCCAAATCCAAAAAGCATACACAAAGGAGTTGCTGTTAGCAGGAGTGGAGAAGGAAAAGAGATTCTGGGCTGAGTTAATAAAGCATGCAGAACTAAAATATTTCTTACAGTCTCTGATGGCTGGCTAGATGAGAATTCTGGTTTACTGATTTTTCTTTTGCCTGCTTTTAATGATCTGAATATGTGAACCATTTGGTTTATATAGAGTTTGGTAACTTATGTACAAAAGTAGAATGCACATTTTTATTCTGCCCCATTTCCATGCCAGGAAAATATATAGTACATTTTTATAAACCTTAGTAGTCTGTGGCATGCATTTTTTTAAACTGAACATGATTTACTGAATAAGGTTTAACCAGTAAAACTAGAAATATTGTTGATTTCTATAGCTCAGTCATATTGGTCCTGACTATAGTAAATCATATAAATGAAAATAGATTCACACCTATATTTATTTAAGAATAAAGACCAAAACAAGGAATGGGGATTTGCTAATTGTCTTTATGTCATTCATGTTTGCTTAACAGGGGATTAAAGTTCAGTAAATATAATGTGTTTCCCCAAAAATAAGACCAGATCTTATTTATTATTATTTGCCTCCAAAAGAGGCACCAGCTCTTATTTTGGGGGGATGTCTTACTCACTGACAGCACCACCCAGCTGGTCTACTTCTTGTGGGGCTGAAGGAGCAGCTTCATTCTGCAGCTGCATTCTGGCCTGCATTTTGCAATTAGGCCATTCTGGAAGGCCTATGCAGCCAAATAATCAATCCATAGCTCAGTCTTCAGCTGCATATGTCTTGCAGAACTATGGTTGTAGAGGCCTTCTGGAAAGGCCTGTGACTGAGAAATGCAGGCCTGGCTGCAGAAGATGCCGCAGAAGAAGTGGGCGGGTGAGAAGAAGCCTGGCTGCAAGATAAGTGGGTGCGGGGCACGTGGGCAGCTCCACACCTCCGCAGTAGCTTGATTTTTAAGTATATGCCTTGCCCCAAAACTAGAGCTTATTTTGGGGTAGGACATATATTAAACCCAAAAATCAAGTTAGGGCTTATTTTTGGGGTAGGCCTTACCTTCAGGGAAACACAGTATTTATCCATCAATATCCTCACACCATTGTAAAGACTACTACAGTATCTCACAAAAATGTATGGATTTACCAGTGTTTGTAATTTGCTCAGTAACTTCAACCTCTTCATGACTTGATAGATGTCATTGTGCCATTTTGTCAGTAACTGATTCATTGAGTCCTTATAAATTTGTACTTGTATCTTCTCGGAAAATATCTAACTACTTAGCTTTCTTCCAACCTTCAATTTTTCCAGTCCTCAGGATCTTTTCCAGTGACTTTTCCCTTTGCATTAAGACCAAAGCCAGGAGAGAGGGCACCATTCGTATCTCTTGGGGGGATGCTGTTGCAGAGAATAGAAGCAGTGACAGAGAAGGCATGCTTCCTTGTTCTCGCTAGATGGCAATATTTAGAGAAGGGATCTGGAACACATCCACTCTGCCTGCAACTAGCAGGTAGGCAGAAATAATGGGAGGAAGGCGGCCCTTAGGTAGCAAGGTCATGAAAGGCTTTAAAGAAAACAACCAGCATTTTGAATTGCACCTGGAAGCCGACCGGCGGCCAATGCAGGTTGCATAGCAATGGTGACACATAGGCCCAAGAAGTGTCCATTATTGCTTGCACCTGCTGCATTTTGAGCCATCTGTAGCTTTTAGATGGTCTTCAGAAGCAGCCCCATGTAGAACACATTGCAATTGTCCAATCCTGAGGTGAGCTGGGTGTCAGTGATGTCTTCAGACAGGCTTTTTTGAGGCTTGGGAGGAGACGGTAAAGCCCCATTGCTATAAGATTTTCTTCTAGCACCTTTTTTCCCCCTACTGTTTTCTCCCTTTTCTTCTTAGAGGTTCAGATTTTTAAATAATCTCTAGTTTTCTTTAGAAAAAATGCGGGCTGGGGGGGGGCGGTTTTCCTTTTGTTTTGCTGGCATGCTTGCATTGTCTGTCTTGCTTGCCTCATGCTTTATCTGTACTTTAGATCAGGGATGGGGAACAGTGGCCCTTTTAATGACTTGTGGACTTCCAACTCCCAGAATTCCTGAGCCAGCCAGACTTCTGGGAGCTGAAGTCCACAAGTCATAAAGGGGCTATCTTTCCCCACCTCTGACTTAGATGAAGAGGATGATTCCATGAGCAAAATTAGTGAATGGAGCAGAGGAAAATGATTTGCCCCTTTACTACACCTTTGTTCAGCTTTTGTGTCAGTCCACACAGAAATAGTCATTTGTTACAGTGGAAAATCATGGCACAGAAACACCTGCCTTTGTTGTCAGAGTGATGTATCTATGCTTTGATATTTTGTTCTGATGTGTCATTCCTCCCAAGAAATAGATGTCTCTTTATTTCACTGCTACAGCCGTCAACCTTGTAAAATTTTAAGCCTAAGAAGATAATTCCTGTTCCCGTTTCAGTTTCTTCTCTGCCAATTTGCTCTGTGACATTTCCTTCTGTCATAATTTTAGGTTTTTTAAATACCAATTAGCAGTTTTTAATTTCCACAAGAGAAACCCTAATCTTGGTACTTCTTTTCTCAGTTTTGAACTTAGTTAGCAGATGAGACAGATACCCTTATATATTCATGTTCTGAAGTGCTATCCACAGATTGCTTTGGTCTACTACACAAAACTCTTTTCAGTCAACAATGAATCAAAAATAGATGTCTTTTGGGAATTCCCAGACTGCTTCCATTATTCATTGGATCATAGCAATGCAGCAATGCCCCGGTCCTCCTCCTTTGTACATCAGGTGATTCTCCTTCCATGTATTATTGAAATCTGGATTGCAAAATCTGGACCATTATTTTACCAAATAAATGCAGTTGTTTAGTTGTTTCAACATTCTTTAGTATTGCTCTTTTTGGAAATGGAATATACAGTAAATGGGATTTTTTTGAGACTTGCCCTAAAACAGTAGTTTCCCCCTCAAACCTGTAGTTCTTTAACTGCATCATTTTGTGAACTTTTAAACAGTTCTGAGTTCATTTTCTATAATGTCTGGCTTTGGTTCAATGATCAAACCTTTATGTGAATAATTTGGATTTTTGGGGTACATTTATTCTGTCTATTCACACCATGTCTTTGTAGTCTTCTTTAATTAATCGTTGCCTTCTTTATCTTATGCTCATCTTTGTATGAGAGTGTTCTTTTATTTATGTAATCTTGTCGTTACAATTTTATCATTGTGCAATTTCTTTGCATTGTTTATTTAAATATAATTGTTGTACACTTAGAGTGATAGAAGGGATTAGAGGAGATCTAGTTCAAAATCCAGCTTAGTACAGGAGTCTCTAGAACATGGATGTCCAAATTTGTCTTGCCTGGTTCATATTGAGTAAACAGGAATTGTCTTGGGCCACATATACAGGTAGTCCTCAATTTACAACAGTTTGTTTAGTGACCATTCAAAATTACAATGGCACTGAAAAAAGTAGCTAATGACCATTTTTCACACTTAAGACTGTTGCAGCATCCCCATGATCATGTGATTTACATTCGGATGCTTGACAGCTGATTCATATTTATGATGGTTGCAGTATCCCTGGGTCATGTGACCATCTTTTGCGACCTTCTGACAAGCAAAGTCAATGGGGAAGCCAGATTCACTCAACAATCGTGTTACTAATTTAACAACTGCAGTGATTCACTTAACAAATGTGGCAAGAAAAGTCATAAAATGGGACAAAACTCACTTAACAAATTTCTCACTTAGCAACATTGTGCTCATTCAGTGTGCTCACTCGCTCAATTGTGGTCGTAAGTCGAGGACTATTTATAAAATATACAATACGGTTAATCTATATAAATAACATAATAACACTAAAAGTTTGTGATCTTTCTAGGTGTCTAAGGATGCATGTGGCCTGTGGGCTGCAGGTTGGGCATGCCTTCTCTAGAACACGGGTGTCAAACTCTCTGCAACACGTGACGTTTCATGACGTATTGCGACTTTTTTCTCATTGCTGGAGCTGGGGTGGGCACAGCCTGTGCATGATGCAACTGGCCCGTAGGCCGGCAATTTGACACTCCTGGACTAGAACATCACAGATAGATAATCATCCAACATATATAAAAGAGGATTCACCATATCATGTTGCCGCTTTTTCCACTAGCTGACAGCTAATGTGAAGAAGTTTGTTCATCTTTGGAATTCAACATTTAGTTAGACCAGGTATTTATTTGCAATAGGTCAGTACAAAACCATTTTGTCTTCTTTTGCTTTTTGCACTCTGAAATATTTTTCTTCGTCTTTAATTATGCCACAAATTTCAGCTTAGTTATTCACATATCAAATCTAGTACTTTAAAGGTATTGTCTCCGTAATCATATAGAATATTGCTACAATATTGTTGGTCCAGTGATTTTATTTGTTTTCTACAGTTTAAGTTATAATTTGGTTGCTCTTGTGATTTGTTTGGGGTGACTGAATAGAACTTCTGCATTTTTGCTTGTAGAGTTTATAGTCAAATCAGTACTGGTATTATCATCCGGTGATGTCCCTCTTTTTTGTTGTTAGTTGCGAAGTCGTGTCCGACCCATCGCGACCCCGTGGACAACGTTCCTCCAGGCCTTCCTGTCTTCTACCATCTTGTGGAGTCCATTTAAGCTCACACCTACTGCTTCAGTGACTCCATCCAGCCACCTCATTCTCTGTCGTCCCCTTCTTCTATTGCCCTTAATCTTTCCCAGCATTAGGCTCTTCTCCAGTGAGTCCTTCCTTCTCATTAGGTGGCCAAAGTACTTGAATTTCAACTTCAGGATCTGGCCTTCTAAAGAGCAGTCAGGGTTGATCTCCTCTAGGACTGACCGGTTTGATCGCCTTACAGTCCAGTTTGCTTTTCTTGCAGAATTTTATTAGTCTGCTTCCTGCTTTATTTCATATACTAAAGATCATTTCCCATTATTCCAGATGCTATTTTACTTCCAGCTTCAGCCTTTTAGCCTCCTATAATTTGTATGGCATCTCTCTTCTTTTTTGGGGTGTTGTGTTAACAAGTTGTTGTAGGTAAACAAAGGATTGTTCAACTTTAGCTTCTTCTACCTCTGTGGTGAAAGCCGAGACTTGGATTATTGTAACATTGATTTGTTTGCCTTAGATTTGAATGGGGACAATTCTGTTATTTTGGGAGTTTATATACATGCACTGTATAGTGCCATGTTTATAGTGATTTTCACTAGAAACAGATCTAAATATAAAAAAACCCGGAGTATCTTAGAACATAATTGCCTTTTGGTAGAGTACACTCAAATAGTGTTCAAGCTTCTTTGAGGGGATATAAAGTTGCAGCTATTTGTTCAGACTATGTTGGCAGGGATTTGAACTTTTTAAATAGGATAGGCAAAGAAAGGGTTAAATGTACCTTTCATTGTAGCTCAGTGCTTCAGATTGCAGTCTGCCAAAACAATTTTTTTAAATAAAAATTATGTAGGTAGATATGCTTGCTAGAGACTCTCATTTGTAGTTTGCTGGGCTACTTAGTACTGTGTCCCTCATAATCAGTGAATTCTTGGTTGGAACATGCTTTATGCTTCATGTTTGATCTTGTAAATTACATGTCTTCAGAATCTCTCATGTAGTAATAAAAAGGGAATTGCAACAAAAGGGAATTAGATGGCTTTTTTTCATTTTTCATGGGATAAGGTTATAAATTCTTACCAGAAGGTAGGAGTAGTTTTTCATATTAATATCTTTAACACAATATCTAATCCCATCTATCTCATAAAGCAAAAGCAGCAACACCCAACCGTTTTGAGACTAGAGATAAAATGCATTCTGGAATTCTGTAGGTACCAATATGAATTGGCATATTTGAACATTGAATTTTAATAAGTAATTGATACAGGATTTTAAATATGCAAAGATGTTTGCCTTTTCTTTTAAAAATATGCTTTATTTTAATAAACAATGCCAAATGAAATATGAAAACGTAATTTCACTCATTATGGAAGAGACTATCTCTATTTTCTCTTTACTTTATTTATTTATTTCCTCTTTTTATTTTAATAACTCAAGGTGGCAAACATACGTAATACTTCTTCCTCCTCCTATTTTCCCCACAACAACTGTTGTGTAAGGTGGATTGAGTTGAGAGAGAGAGAGACAAGAGTGTCTGGATGAAAGTTACTCAGTTGCTTTCATACCTAAGGCATACATTTTGTCTCTCTGTGTGTGCGTCTCTCTGTGTGTATTGTATGACTCAGAGCTAATATAATCTTTTAAAGATTCCACATGTCTTTCCTAACTCTTGTAATATGGTCTTTTACTCCTGAATTCAGCCTCATAAACAAATATCTAGCATGGAATTATTTATATGAAAGAAAATTTAAAAATAAGAGAGTGATGATTACTTTTATAATTTTATACCACTCTGTGATATAATTTAAGATAGTTTTACTAAGGTACTGTATTAGTAATTATGCTTTCCTTTTTTCTAAATACTTTGCAATATCAACAGCTAAATGGCAGTTAGAAAATCAGGGTTAGCAATCTGATTATTTAATAACTAAATGATGTTCCCTATGGTAGTAAGTTGCTGAAAGTTGTTGCATTTATAGTTTTAATAAAGATACCATAATCAGTTTGCTACTCCAGGAGAAGGATTGTGGCTGATATGATCAGTCGTGTTGCTATATGGCCATCTGTAAAGTTTTGTGATTTTTACAAAGACAAAAATATGTTTCTGGATATTAAGCCATTGATTGATTGATCTGTTGTTTTTTAACAAACCAATCCCATACATCAGTTTTTTAATCACATAGGTTCAGATTCAGTTTTCATAATTCCTGGCCAATGGACTTGAGGGATTACAGGAGTTGTAATCTACATATTAAGAGGGCATCATAATAGAAAATGCTGTTATTTCTATAGAATATATATTCAGAAATTAATATCATTGAATTTTATCTTTATTCCTCGGTCAAATCTATAGGATCTCAACCTGGATCAAGGAGGGATTCTCAGTCATGTGTTTGCTTAATTAAGATTTCTACAGGTAGTCCTCAACTTACTGTATGATCCTTATTGCGGGCTCAGTTACGGATATAAATCATGACAGTGGTTAAGTGGGCCACCCATATGACCGCACCCAATTTGTGGCAGTCATAAAGCAGGTGCCATGGCTGTTAAGTGAACCTATTTTTGCAATGGGGTGGTTTTGCCAGAAACTAGAAGTAAAAATCAGACATGGGACTGGAAACAACCATAAATGTGGGCCAGTTGCCGAGCACCCAAATGTGGGGGCTGGCCATCAGAACTTTGAATCTGGATTGTAAATAGGAATTACTGTATTACCAACTAGGTCTTCCTTTTACAGAAGAAAAAATGCTGACTTGCATGCAAGCTAGTGGTGGTTATATGAGTGTAAATGAATGTAACATAAAACATAGTGTGCTTGATTTCTTAGGTTTGTAAATTATAGTCACATTCCAGAGGTATTTCTTATATATACTTTTTTCTAGTTTCCCCTCTGGAATGGTTTGGATGCTTTCCTTAGATCTATAAGAACTGGACAGCCAAAATATAGAAAATAACTAGATGGCAACAAAGAAATGCCAAAAATGAAAACAAAACC
>NW_015388378.1:116193-126882 GCF_001527695.2 Protobothrops mucrosquamatus
GGGGGGGGGGGGGGGGGGGGAAGGAATGCATTTGCTGACTTCTGAAGAAAATACTTTTATGTGATGTGTATTTCAAACTTGTCAGAGCAGTTTTCTCTCTGGCTTTGCATTCTTGTTAGCCCCAGGAGGAATTCTGACTCAGCTTCCTTGTGGGTACCCTGTTGTTGCTACAGTAGAGCCCCTCCCTGCCTTCCCTGAAGTGCTCTAGGCTGAATCAAAAATTCAGGTTGAAGATTTCAGTAGTGTTATTTTTTCCTCTTGTCTTCCAAAAGCAGCATTTTAAAAATGCATCATAACTACTTCTACTTTTTAAAAAAATTATAGATTGGATCCCACATGTTCTCTCGTTTTTGAAACAGCATTTTTTTTCCTCAGCTATTTATATCCAGACACAGAATTAACGTGAGAAGAACTAAGGAAGAGTAATGTAATAAAATAAGTTCTAAGTAGGGATATGTTTTGAATATGTTCAGGTATTACCTAAATGATGTTTGCAGCAGAAGTGATGTTTGCAGCAGAAGAAAAGGATATAGTAGGAAAGGAGGATTTGTCTCTGAAGTACCATCTGGTACCCTGAAGTATCCTCTAGAACAGTGGTTCTCAACCTGTGGGTCGGGACCCCATTTGGGGTCGATCAACCATTTCATGGGGGTCGCCAAGCAAGGCTGTCCGCCATTTTTTTTGTCCGCCATTTTTTTTTCCTTTTCCGGCAGGTGCCTTACCTCCCTTGGGCTGGGCCAGCTGGTGGTCGGCCTGCTCCGTCTCTGCCGCTTGCCAGCTACGCCTCAGCCAGCGCAGGGGGCAGAACCACGCATGCACGGCACTCCCGGGCAGGGAAAGTCCTCGACTTATGACCGGTTGAGTAATCCTCGACTTACGACCGGTTTAGTCCTCGACTTACGACCGGTTTAGTCCTCGACGTACGACCGGTTTAGTCCTCGACCTACGACTGGCTGGGGTCACGGCATTAAAAAGGTTGAGAACCACTGCTCTAGAATTGTTTAGACAGACATATATGAGCATCATTGTAAGTTGGTTCACTGTTTGGTATCTTAGCTTTTCAGTACACTATATCTTTACAGGTCAGACATGTTCTACTACATGAAAAGACTTGTGGATTGCTAAAGTATTTTAAATGGAGAGCGAGGGTGTGGTATGAATAAAAACTGGTGAGCAAGCAAATAACTTCTTAGGGCCATTCTCATTAGTATAATATTTCCTAGTTTTGCCTCTGCAGAAGAGGTGGTAGTGCAGATGGTATCAGCACGCTTGAGTAATTGTAACCTCTTCTTTCTGAGTCAAATTTTGATCTTGTGTAATAGTGATAATTCCTTAACAGGAGCCAATTGGCAACTATTGGAGAGCCCACAGAATCAGTAATGTGTTCCAAGTGCTGGGAACCGTTATGTACATAGGCTACTGCATGCTGGACCCTTAGTATTTTCCAAATAGCTCCATGACTTACTGTTGCTAGGACTTCCTATGGTAGGGAAGGTCACAACTGGTGCAATTGCACAACCATTCTGCACAGACAGTAGCAACACACATACACAGAGCTCCATTATTATCTTGGTATGCCTTGGGGAAGAGCAATTGGTTCGGTGCCATCCACATCTCATGGAGGAGGCTATCTCATAGCTAGGGGCACACAGAATGCCTACTTTCTTGGTCTTGTCAAGTGACATTGCTTCATTGAAGGGACCTGGAATGTGTCTACTATTGCCCAATTTGGTGAGACTGGGACTGGTGGGACTGGAAGCAGGAGGTCTGACACTATGCCGTGTTGGTCTTTAAAGGTGATAACCAGGAACTGAATTACATCATGAAAGTTACTAGGAGCCAATGAAGCTCACACAGCGGTGGTCTTACCTTGGGGTATCAAGAACCACGGATGGTTCCATATTCTGGATCAACTGAAGCTTTCATAGACTTTTTAAGAGCAACACCGCGTGAAAAACATTGCAACGGGCCAACTTGGAAAAGAGTAAAGTTGGACTGACTGAGGAGTGCCTCTCAATCTAAAAATGAGTGTAACTGTTGCCTAAGATAGTTTTGTGCAAAGTCCCTTAGGAACCATGAGTCCAGGGAACTGCACTAATCGTAGTTCTTTTTAAGGTCTTTTTTGAGGAGTAAGTGTCACTCACTGTTTAGTTTTCATTCATGAGGAACCTCAAAAGGAGCCTTATTATAGCTGCCTGGTTTTTTTTAAATCCTCATATTATCCAGAACCACCACTGCCCCCTTCTTTTTTCATACTATAACTGTATGATCTGCTGTATATTAGTGGGGAAGTAGTTTGACAAATATGCTTTCTATTGGTCAGATTTCTGCCACTTTAATCATCTGATAGAATTTATACTGTGATCAAGCTAGAAACTGAAATATGGAATGGTAAAGAAAATGATATTAGTAATTCAAAGACAAAGATAGATAGTACATAGCTAGTTTTTTCTAGATGAATGTAAAGCAGCCAACTTTTAACAATATATATATATATTTATATTTAATAGCATGCACATGTCTTCAGCATTGCCTGCAGGGGACAGTATTGTACTAAAACATATTTGGAAAGATACATTTTTTTAAAAAAAACAACAACTTTGTAATAAGTCCTGTGCTGCACCAAATTACAGCTTTCACTTCAGCAGCAGTATATTTAATTATACAATGCAATGTTACTCTGAGTTAGCACTCGAGTTTAGTCACATAGTTTCCAGCCAAGAAAAATTCTAAAAACCTAGGAAATCTACTAACAGTCATTATCAAGTCTAATGTAATAAGGAGAGACCGAACCTTGTGCAATTGCTCTTACTATTATTGTTTTGTCTTGCTTTGTCTTAAATACTGTTATACTTTGTTCTTATTATTGGGTACAAAGCACAAAACCAGTACTACAAAATTTGTAGTGGTCAATTCCTAAAATGAATGAAAATTATTACTAAATGTAAATTATGAAACATGACCATGTAGTGAGCAAAGTTTGGAATGATACATATTTAACATTGATTGCATTTCAAGCTGAGCTTTTTGTGCAGTGGTTGCAGTCTCATCAAATTCTTTTTATGAGACTACAGGGAATTACTTCTTTAAAAAGAGACTGAATATGTTTTAGTACTGTAAAAAATACTTCTTGGAGGTGATTCACAATTTTTTTTCATGAACATTTATTAATATATATGTATGAAATTTGGCAATTATAGATGCCTTTAATTGATAAATTTCCTCCATACATGAAATGCAACATACTAATCAAAATCAGGTTCTTAAATATTTAATGCTATATAGTACTTCTTTATGGCAGTTAAAATAGACAGTTGAATTCTATTTTAAATAATTCAAAGTAGAAAAATAAATTTTATTATTTAATTATTAATAAAATAAATGTTAAGTAGAATAACATTAAAAACCACAAATGTAGGAAGTTAGTCTGCTAGATGGTTTCCATCTGTTTTCTTTTTTATAGATCAGTCTAGATTAAGCAGGTAACCAATATATCTTAGAATTACACTGAAGTAGGTTAGTTTATTCTCCATGAAATGAGAAAACTGAGTTTTAATCACAATGATTTTATTTTAGGATGGGTGGGAGGGTCAGAGGTGTTTTAGACTTGCTAAGTTGAGGCATTGGTTGCATTGAAACATTCCTTTGTTGAACTGTGCTGTGCTGTAATTAATGGCAAATTTTCCTTCTTCATTAGTTTGCACCTTGAAATCTGCATGTTCTCATATACAGGCACTAAGAGAGCTGATAATACACCTTGCTCATATGGAATACTGGTTAATACACCTGGATTTTTTTTGTATGAGGGATTCCTCCCTCCCTTCTTTCTTCCCTTTTAGGCTTCAATATACTAGACCAGGGATGTCAAACTGCCAGACCATGGGCCAGATGTGTCATGGTGAAACTATGCCCACCCCATTGCTGACAATGGAAAAAAAGTCACGACACGTCACATGACATTGCGAGTTTGACACCCCTGTACTAGACTATGTAGCAAATGGTTCACTATGACAATTACCAGGTTCTTATTTCTGGTTTCAGAAATCCACGACGTACTTCTTAGTAATATAATAATAATAATAATAATAATAATAATAATAATAATAATAATAATAATAATAATAATAATAATAATAATAAAGTTGGAAAGGACCCTGGAGGTCATCTAGTCTAACCCCCTGCTCAGGCAGGAAACCCTATACCATTTCGGACAAATGGCTGTCCAGTCTCTTCTTAAAAACTTCCAGCGTTGGAGCATTCACAGCTTCTGGAGACAAGTTGTTCCACTGGTTAATTGTTCTGTCAGGAAGTTTCTCCTTAGTTCTGCATTGCATCTCTCCTTGATTAGTTTCCATCCATCATGCTGTCTTAGGCCCCTCATTGGGGGAGGTGTTCAACCAGATGGGGAGCTGCCTGCCCTCACAGACACAAGGGAGGATCAGCTGCAGATAGGCGGTGGTGTTGAGAGGCAGCAGATCCCCTCTGATGAGGAACAGCTGCCTCCCCCACTCAATCCGAGGGCATGGAGTGTAGAGCGGAGGCAAGGTCAGAGGAGGTATATGACGGCACTCAGGAGAAGGTTTCCCTGTCCCTCCTCACAAGGAATACCTGGCTTGGGTTGACTTAAGCAGAGGCTGGGGGAGATTGTCATTGTCAGGAACAATTATTTTGCTTTGATATGCACTTCCCTGGCTTTGGAAAAACTTTTCCTTGCTTCAGTTTCCATCCGTTGCTTCTTGTCCTGCTTTCAGGCGCTTTGGAGAATAGCTTGACTCCTTCTTCTTTGTGGCAGCCCCTGAGATATTGGAACACTGCTATCATGCCCCCCCCCCATCCTTCTCTTAATTAAATTAGACCAGTGATGGCAAACCTTTTAGAGACCGGGTGCCCAAACTGCAACCCAAAACCCACTTATGTATCATTAGGTGCCGGGTGGGCATGGCCCATTGGGTGGGTGTGGCCAATTGGGTGGGCATGGCCCATTGGGTGGGCATGGCTGTGGTGGTAACGGCAGACTGGATGGGACTAAAAAGGTCAATCAATCAATTCCAACTTTGCGAGATCTTTTTTTCCTGTGAGAAGTTGAAATTGATTGATTGATTGATTGATTGATTGAACCTTTTCTTTTTGCACATGGCGGCGGAGGCCTAAAGCAAAAAGGTTTTATAAAACCTAGCTGAAGGTCTAGGATTGGGGCGACTGTGCAAGTGCCAACAGAAAGGGCTCTGCGTGCCACCAGCGGCACGCGTGCCATAGGTTCGCCACCAAGGAACTAGACATACCCAATTCCAGCAACCGTTCCTTATATGTTTTAGTTGTTTTAACTTTAGTTGTTCCTTAGTAAATTGTTTAGGTTATCAAAACAATTCAGTATATAGCTGAGGGTGTCAGTTGGTGTCATCCAGTTCACTGGGAATGAAAAATGGATAGGGCCTGCCTGGCAAAGGATGTGACTGTGAGAGAGTACAGGATTAGTTCTACAGTATTATTACAATGTGTTTGTTGTTGTTGCACTTTGGTACATGTTTGTGCTTCCGAGCTGTGATTGATGGATCAGTTATAAAGTTGCAAGGCTGTTCATTTTAGGGTGCTGCTGGAGTGTAAAGAATTGAGGCATATTATATTTCTGGTATATAGTCCTTGTAGCTGCCAGCATAATGGGAATATTGGACTGCTTTATATCGCTAAAAATAAGTGAAACTAAGGTGAGTTAAAATATAGAAAGATAATAATAGGAAGAACTTTACAGTTTTAAAATTGACATTTCAGAATGAAGGAAACTTGAATCTGAACATGCAAATTCATGAATTATAACTTATTTGTTAGAATACATAATAAGCATACAACAAGACAATTTATTTTTCCTGGACATCATTACGGTCACTTAGTTTCAATCTATTTGTGGCCAAGTCTTGTATCATAGAAAAATGAAAATTTAGCTGATTAACACAAGTATGACTTGATTCTAAGAAGAATTGGATGGAAAAGGGATTTCAAAAGACTTTTAGATACCGTTCCACATGACATGATAAATAAAGTGATTATATAGTGAACAAATGTTGTTAATAAAGAATCATTATAAAATTAGATAAAGGAAATTTCTCCTTCATGGTGAGGTCAGCTCCGGATAAGTGCGTGAGATAGCATGGAACTGGCTTGCTTTCTTGTGGGATGCTTTTTGACTTCCCAGTCTTGCCTATAGCTCTGAGAAATCCTAGGTGGTCTCCCATCCAAATTCTGACCAGACCCCACCTCCATTTGGCCTTTTAGAGATCAGCTAAGGTTACTTGATGAAACTATATTTGAAAGCAATTATTTTTTCATTGAGAGGGATAATTTTAAACTGCTGTATTATTGGTTGTTGTTTGATAATAATAATAATAATAATAATAATAATAATAATAATAATAATAATAATAATAATAATAATAATAATAATAATAATAAAGTTAGAAGGGACTTTGGAGATCATCTAGTCCAACCTCCTGCTCAGGCAGGAAACCCTATACCGTTTTGGACAAATGGCTGTCCAGTCTCTTCTTAAAAGAACTTCTATTGCGTTCTTATAAGCAGTCAAACTTAAAAACAAAAATAAATTGTAAATCTTTACAAAGGAGTTTTATTTCAACCCCTCAACACAATATTGTCTCCAGCAGATTAATGTGTGATGTTTCTTTAAAAAAAACTGGAAGAAAAAAAAAATCCAGCAAACTAGAAACGCTTATTGCAGGATTGTTTCTCAAAATGAAAAAAAAACCAGCATTCTCTGATGTCCAAAATAAATTTACCTTGCTTCAACTTCAACATGACTGTTTGGCTTTTTTTCCCTCTCAAGGGCCCCTTGTGATGAGCTATTCTCCCTCTTCTATTTGGCACTTTTTAATCCTGCTGTCGCAGTCCAAACCTCCAGTTCTCAAAAAGTGCCATTGCTTATTCCAACTCATCCTAAGACAACATTCGCTGTGTAGCAGACCAAGAATTAAACAATGCCTAAATGTATCTGAAAAAAGGATGCCAAGTTCCTGTGGCTCTAAAGTACTCTTTTTGAGAACCTACTACTTTTAACCAAATATTTCAACAATTAATAAAAACATAACAGTATAGTAATCTTTTTTCTGTCTGCATTGTAACTGTAGTGCATATGGCATTAAATAATGGCAGTTGTACTAAATCCAGCTATGTTTTATTTGTAAGCAAAACTCCCATCATTTTTGTTTAACAGTGTGTAACAGTGTTTGGGATTGAGATTAGTTTGGAATTAGAAATAGTTTAGGAATGTGAAAACGGAGAGAGAAAAAGCAAAGGTGTCAACTTCTGTTTTCAGAAATGAATCCACCCTATACATTGATTTAACTCTGTCAAAAGCAGCTTGGTGTTTTCTTTTTCTTCTCTGTAGTGGCAGCTGTGCTTCCTGTAAGGGCAGAGGCTGACATGGCCCCTTCTGTGCCGTCTTCAACAGCTCCTCCTCCTTCTCCTCTGTCTTGCTTTCAAAACTCCCCGTGCATTTAGAGCCTGATCTTGTGCAGAAAATATCCCTGACATTTGAAGAGCTCCAGGGATTTAGTGAGCATGCTCAGTCGTGGCCGACTGCTAGAAAGAGGAAGCTAGTTTACATAGGAGTCATACCAAGCATAGCCTGCATGTCAGCGCAGTTAACTTGCAGCGGGCTGTGAGGAGAATTAGCATGTCTTTGTCCTAGGAAGCCTGAGCTCTTCCAGGCCTTACCCTCCCCCAGCGCAATCTCAGTGGCGACGGTGGGCATAACCTACTCTCCACTTTCTGCCTCCAGATCTCGAGCTCCTGAAGGGGGATTTTTTTTTTTTTTTTGCTTCCCACCCACCTTTTTCCCCCCCTACTTCATTTTAGTACACTTTTGTTTTGATTAGTCGGAGGCTGGGCCTTGAGGCTGGTGGAACTTGGGAAGGAGCCTGGAGCATTTATTTGCCCGTGTTCTTGCTGCTGTTGCGGGGTGAAAGCAAGCAAGCTGGTCTTCTTTGCTAGCCCACTAAATGCTATTTATGAAGATGGACCTGTTGAATTACCAGTACTTGGACAAGATGAACAACAATATCGGCATTCTCCGCCAGTATGAAGGTAACTTATGATGCCTGTTGCCTGTAGCTTTTTCCCCCCTTTCCTTTGTAAAGCCTCTGTTAAGTTTCCTCTGACTTGGAGCCTTTTGTGGTGATTCTCCCTCTATGGCCCGACAGTTGTGTCCAGAAGGGGAAAAAAAAATCATTTACAATATTGACTCTTTTCAATTAGAAAGATTAAGATCTTGTTTCTTTGTATTCTGTCTCGAAGTGGGTACAAGTTGCATCATACAAAGGCAATGAATATCATTATAGATAAAATGTTCAGTTGTGTCAAGAGACTTTGATTTTCTGTTTCTGTCGCCTCTGAAAAGCTTTCCTTTGCCTGGATGGTTTTTTTTCTTGACGATATACATGATTTCTACGTGCTTCCTTTCTACATTAAGCAGAGATGAGTGGCAACAATGGCTGAATACTAGGGTGGCAAGTTGTTTTTGTCTCATATCAGTTGCTGGTTTTAGGGCATGGTAAAGTTTTTTTAATTACTCGGCTCCAGGGATTGAAGGGTGTCTGTATTACAGAATACAGAGTGGCCCTTTGTTTGACTTCTCGTTTCCTGTACAGCTCTGAGAAAGCTCTGACATGGAGAAGTGACTCCCCTCCCCTGGTCCCACATCTCCTCCCTCCAGGTCTGCTCAGCAGTCTGCCCCTCACCGAAAAAGCTACACAGCTGCTAGAAACCAGGCATTCTGGCCATTTTCTAGCTGATTCTACCTCTCTCTCTTTCTATCCCATATGTGTGCTTTGCTGATATGGATTTTTTCCCCCTTACCAATATTCAAACGCAGAACTTTATTGCTTTTTAACCAGCTCAGTTTTAGTTTGAAGGGGCTCTAATGGCAAGGGAAGGGGGAGGGAAGGAGGAAAGGAAAGGAAGATAGGCATCACTAGTTCTGGTTGGCAGTAGGGCTGTTTTTCTGTTGGCGTATGTGCAAGTACCAAAACACAGGCTGACACACAAACATTGCACAGATCTCTCAATCTCTCCCTTTTCCGGTTTTTCAGTTTGAAAGTTTTCCACTATTGTTTGGAGAGCGCTTTGTTTTATAGAGATCTGTGAAGAACTTGTTGAGGATAGCAAAGTATAAATCTGCTAAGAATAGGGGGGGGGGGGACAAATGAGAAAGCCGGCACCGATATGCTGGTGCTGGAAGCACATCAGCTGAAATAACAAGGCCTGCCTTTTCAATAAATTGGATACTCCTCAGAAGGTATGTCTTCAATCTGCTTTAAAATAGCAAATACTAGAGATGACTGTGGGAGAAGACATTATCTGAGATGCTTTCAGAGAATTCTTGTTAAAGACTTTCTCAGCCTGGCACATTTCAGATGCCCTGGAAATTCTGAGAGCTGGAGCCCCAGGGCATCAGTTGGGATACCAGGTTGCAAAAGGTTAGGCCGTCCTTTACAGGTTTGCCAACTTCCTTTATTATAAAAGTTGATGCTGTGGCAAGAACTTGCTAATAGTATTTCCCCCTTTTGTTTGTTTAGGTGGAGGGTTACTGCTCTGTAATACTTTTCCCCTTGATTAAAATCAAGAAAAATACAACTATGTTTAAACCTTTAGAAAATGTAAATAAGAACAAAATAAGTTGATAAAGCATCTGTGGGTGTGTACATTTTCTTCTTTAAAGATGTGAGTACTACTATGTGTACTTAGAATAGTGAAGGATCTTCTATGCTACTGTCATGTATTGTACATGGTGTTAGAGCCTACAACTCATTCTACTGCATTTGACCATGCACAGTCAAGATGAATACGATCATGAGAAAAATATAATAATTTTTAAACACTTTAAATTTCACTATCATAGTAAGAGATAATTGACTCTCTCACTGGAGGAGATAATATATACTTTTTTTCTTCCTTAGACAGATGTTCTCCCAACAGGTTGGGCTCCAGCTCCATTTTCCATGTCTATGTACTGTTAGTTGTGGCCTGGTGTATTTGGAGGGTATGGGCTGGGAAAGTTCCCTCTTAAGGAATTAAAGAATATACTTCATAAATAAATGTTCTGAGACTGTTTAATATCTATTCTGTTCAATTTGAAAAAAAAATGTCTTTGAAAAGGAACTCAATCTACTAGATTGATTATTAACACAAATGCTTCCAGAATTAGTCCTGGAACATTCTGAGACTTTCCAGAAGAGAGAATCATCTTTCTACTAGAAGATGATGGAGTAATAGAGTAATGGAGAATTCTGGAACTCTTCAGATATCTTTACTGTGCAGGATTTTCCTTGTGGAAAATACGCTAATGTACTTAGAGAACACATGAAGATCATAAAAATGAAGCACATTCTTTTGGATAGTATTCCTTTATGAACCTAGATTTTAAAATTGCCTCAAACCAGGAGATGAGTAGCATACAAATTTAATAAAGAAATAATAAATTGCAAGTAAACTTTAGATAGATAAGATAGATAATTTAATTTGTATACCGCCCTTCTCCCATAGGACTCAGGGCGGTTCACAGCATATTAAAAACAAATAGTACACAAAATACAAAAAATACAAAATACAAAAATACAAAAATACAAAAAATAAACCCCGATAAAAGCCGAATTAAAACCAAATATTACCAGCTGTGTTTCC
>NW_015388378.1:127100-137774 GCF_001527695.2 Protobothrops mucrosquamatus
CCACAGCCACTCAGTCTTGGAAGGGTTGAGCCTGAGTCTGTTCCTCCCCATCCAGACCCGTACGGCCTCCAGGCAACGGGTCATCACGTCAAGGGCATCGTTGGGGTGGCCTGGGGTGGAAATGTACAGCTGCGTATCATCAGCGTACTGATGGAAATCCACCCCAAAGCCACGAATGATCTCTCCCAGCGGCTTTACAAAGACTTCCAAGCAATCCAACTTCTTTCTTATCTGATCTTGTTGGAAGCTATTCTCATCCCTTATCCCCGCCTCCACTTCAGTGAATTTTATAAATATTAGTGCCATAGGAGGGGGGGGGGGGAAACAGTACCGCACTATAGGAGGTGAATGGGGATCGGTGCCATACGTCTTCTCCCTGTGCCATTTTTTAAAATTATTCACTTTTATACATATTAGTGGAGGGCTTTCCACTTCAATAGCAAGACTGCTCAATAGGCTATATGGCAGTTTTCTTCTTTATTTTTTCCAGTATTGCACTGCAGACCCTGTCCTTGGTATTTAGCCATATAGATAGCTGGGTTGTGTTTTTTTTTAATACCCTAATAACCAAACTGTTTTTTGTTTTGTTTTTTGCTGGTCCCATGTTATTATTGCAGGACCTCATAGATCCTCCACAGGATTAATAGATTGGCTATGATAATAGAGGGACAAGCATACTAAAATATAGTGGGAAACACAGTGAACTTTTGAACACTCAGCATCACAGTAACAATATGTCTAGAAATAGCACCAGATTTAAACCTTGCCAAGTCTTCTTTGATGACCTTCCTATGAACTTTGTATGGCAATTGGATAGGTAGTGGCATGTGTTAGAGGATATAACTCCAAGAAAAGTGCTGGATGAGGTTGTCGCTCCCTTCTTAATATCCTCCAGAATTTCTTAGGATCTGGAAGTTTTCGGGGGAAGTTAAAATGGCATCTGATGTTGCTGCTTTGCCCTTTTCTGTGTTCTGGAATACGGGAGGTGTTATTTTTTAATTTAAAAATTTAAAATTAGGCCAAGATGGGCAGTAATGCAGCTGATACTTGCACTATCATGCCAGCTGCTGAAGCTAAGACTCCATAGTTCGATATTGTTTTGTTTTAAGTTTATGAAGTTATGCTACTTTGTAATGACAGAAATGCACACTGCTGGCTTCTTCCTTTTTGAGATTTGAGTTCAAGCCAGAATCCAGTGAAATGCTGGTTGTATATCTGTGTAGGAAGAGCTGTGCATTTATCACAAGTATCATCTTTAAAATGAGATTTGTATTTATGGACTTTGTTGTGAGAATACAGGTTTTTGGGAGGAATCTCAAAATTTCAGTAGTAATTTTGATTAATTCATTCCTCCTGATTTTTATCCAGATTACACGTAAAAACTGTAAAACACAACAAATTATGCGTGTAGTCCAATTGAAAAATATCTGTTGAAAGAAGTGGGAGCTGGGCAAGGCAGTAGAAGCATACATGTTATGTTTATGTTCATTCACCTTAAATCAGGGGTCTTCAAACATGGCCCTTTTATGACTTGTGGACTTCAACTCTCAGAATTCCTCAGCCAGCATGCCTGGCTGAGGAATTCTGAGAGTTGAAGTCCACAAGTCATAAAAGGGCCAAGTTTGAAGACCCCTGCCTTAAATGGCACTTTGGAAAACAATGTGCTAGATTTTGAGGTTTCAAGGGTCCATACTACAACACACTCATTAACCCTAGAGTACGATACAATTTTTTTGCAAATAGAGGAGAATTGGAGGGATGCTATTGCTTCTTCATCAGTTCATGGCATTCTTCTGCTTCTTTCTCTCTGTACTTGGGCCCTTCCACATGGAGCTTTGGCACTGCTCCTAGATTGCTGCCTCATACCCAGAATTCATACCCTGTTATTCTCTTTGGGGAACCACGTTCATTTTCTTCTGGTTTGGCTGTGGCATAGCTTAAATTGCATCAATTCCGTTTCAAAGCATTGTTATTCATTAGCAGGAATTCCTGCCAATCCCTGCCTTGTGGCTTGGTGGCCATTTTGCTCCAGTACACCATGGAATCCTTATATCAGGATTCCAGGCATTTTACAGGAAGTCAGGCTTTATTTTTTTCTTCATCTTGAAGATTTATGTTGGAACAATTTACATCACTTGTGTGATTGCAGTAACTTAAAGTAAAATTTCACATCCGTGAAATTTTAAAATACACCATAAAGCAGAATAGGTGCAAAATAAATGTTAAGAGAGATCTTTTCTATCTGTAACCATATTCCTATAAAGTAAACTTCTTCATAAGCATGTGCCATTAGACTGAACCATTTCATGATTAGTCTTTCCTTCTTTACTCCAGTTATTTTTTGTAGTATAATATTCTTGGAATATAACTTGAGCAAGAAATAAGAAATGTGATAAGTTGAGACAATTCCCTTTAGGCATGTTTTGAGGCCCCAAATAGTGTTATTTCTACTACATTTTATATAGACAGACTAGAAAACTAAATTTTATAACAAAAGAAATTAGATCCATATGTGAAGCTCAGAACCACTACTTTTTCCCTCCATTTTTGCATGATAGCTCATATTACTTAGCTGCATATTACATAATTGCTTTGCTTACTTCCTGTAAGGATGAAGCATTAGTTGGCTGCAAACAACATTTGGCAGAGCTATACAAATTAAACAGTTTTGTCTCTTTCTTCCAAAGCAGCCCAGCATAGAGATATGTGATATCAGAGGAGAAGCGTGAGATCTAATGTGCAATGAGCAGTTTCTTTAAAGGCTTGTGAATTGCTATTTTGCAAGTCTAATCTATTAATAGAATTTAGCTTCTCTGTATGTAAATTGAATAATTTTAGGAGATGTTTGGTGAACTTTACATTCAGGAATTGCTTTTGCAGATTCAGATTTACACAGCAAAAATAATGCCTCTCTTTTCATTGCTTTAGTGACTTAAACATTGCTGTTGTTTTTAGTGCCTCAGACAGACAGACAGACAGACAGACAATTGACTCACTCTCTAGTTGTTTTTCATATTTAAAATACAAAGTAATTTTGGACATTTTAAAATGTTGATTCATTATGAAATTTTATCCTTGTGTGTGTCTATCATAAGAATTAACAGATGACATTGTTCTCTAGAATTGAGTTTCAATTTATATATTTTACGTTACTATCCCAAATGTGTATTTACATAGAAACTAAAAGTTGCAGTTGAAATTTTTTGGGTCTGAATTTTTTTAAGTTAGGTGTGTCATATACAGTGTACATGTACTTCCAGTTGTGCATAAAAATTGCCTGTTGAAATATTGAAATTCTTGTTTAGCGCACCCACATTGTTGGGATGAGAAAGATGTGTGGCTGCTTCTAAGTGAATGCAAGCATCCTGGCTTCTTGAATTAGATGCAAATAATTATAGCATGGAAGGAAATTCTTTCTTGGATGCTCAATCTGGCTAAATAATTTTAGATGTTCTATGCTAACATCTGGTGTGCATTGCTTCTGTTTAGTTCCCCCATCTCATCCCCAGCTTGCCTGCTGTGGCATCTTAGAAAGCTATCACAGTCATTCTGTGGTTGGCTTAAATTAAATCACATGGAGCCAGCTAAAAGAATGCTGACATATGCAATTTTTATACTGAACACAGTTAAAACCACAGGTCAGAGTTAAAAAGAATTTCTAACAGTTTGTGTCTAGACTCTAGGCTGCAAAATTAAGAAAAATGTCATAGCATAAAATTGTATATGTTGCAAAAAGATATTAAAATTTGAAAAATGTGAAATGTAATTAACAAAAATATAATGTGCAAATGAAGGTAAATATACATGTCCCAGCATAATGCTGCAGGATCCCATCTGAGTCAGTCATCAGGACCAGAGGTTTATTCTTCAAAGCTTTCAGACTCGTGCTGGAGCCCCTCATCAGGGAATTTCTCTCTCTCCAGAATATTCCAAAAACTTGGAAGAATAAACCTTTGGCCCCGGTGAGTGCCTCAGAATTGGATCCTGCAAAAATATAACATTTATAATGTTATAAATGTTATAACCCCTGAAAGTTGTAGAAATTTAGTGATTTTATCCCAAGCACAATCACATATTAGTCACAGAACTGCAAGGGGCCATGGGGATCAGTGTAACTAAGCCTCTTCCCTAATGCAAGATCATCCATGTAGAATGTAGTTGCATGATCCCTGGTGGACTATCCATGCTTAAATATCTATATTCAGCCTATGTTTTTGATAATTACGGTTGGTTGCACAATCGGCCAGATATTTAGATTGGATTTAGCCTTTTTGTCTACCTATCAAGTCCTTCCCAAGGGACCTACAATAGTTTTATAATATTAAAGATATTGTTGGAAGATAAACTGTTCCAAGTAAGGCTGTCTTTTGCAACTGAATGATGTTTTGTCAATGCTGATGATGTTCAAGTGTTGCTCCAGATATTTTGGAATTGCACTCAAGAAGCACCATTGGCACTATCTTTGCTTTCTTAGGCCACAGTTGTTCTACTTTTGTTTATAGGTCTTTATATTTTGTGACTTCCTCCAGGTCTTTTTTTTTCTATTCTGCTGCCTCTAGGTATTGCAGCATCCATTATCCAGACTTATTTTTCTTTCTTATTGACTGTTGTTTGTTTTGTCTGTTTGATTTCTAAAATTCCAGAGCATTTGAGTTTCTTAATTTTCTATTCCTTTGTCTGTTTTATGGCTCCACCAGTTTCTTGCTTGTAGGCAAAGGGTGTTTCTTGCCATTGCTGTTGTTGTTATTATGATTCGTCACATAGTCATCCAGATGTTCAGACTGGATTTGGTATTTTGGCCTACCTATCAAGTCCTTTCCAAGGACCCAGCATAGGCAGATCTGGATATTTTATGGTGTTACAGATATCAGTCGCAGGATGAAAACTGTTCAGAGTAAAGTTGCCTTTTGCAATTGACTGCAAATTTGTCAGTGCCAATGATATTCAAGTGGTGCTTGTTTTGGATGATGATGATCATCAGCAGCAGCATAACAATGTGAAAGCACAACTGCCAGTTTTTAAATTGGTAGTAACCTTCGTATGCATCAAGCTTTTCCCAAATACGTAGGATGTCATTATGTATCAGCGTAGTATATGTTGTGGATACAAGCAGTATAGCCTTTTATAAATAACAGATGGAAATTTTGTCAATGTGCGATTTTCTAAGTGCTGTTCAATTTTTTTTTTGTATGGCACCCAGTGTACTGATAACCACTAGGACTACCACAACTGGTTTGTGCCATATGCTTATTATTATACATTAACCTTTTTAATCTTCTTTAAAATTATTAGATTGCAATTAAGCTAATTTTAAAACAGCAAAAGTAAATATGTACCGTTATCATTGGATGTATTTTGGAGATTTTTTAAAATTTATTTATCAAATTTATATTTGATAAATTTATACATCTCACCCAAAAGCAACTCTTAATACCCTTCTTGGTCATTGATATTCAAATCCTTTTTCTTGTTTGATAAAGTACTTTATAGATGGTTTAGGCTTTGTTTATAAGATATTGTGTAGAATATTATCTATTTATTCTGTTTTATATTTCCATCCTACAGCTTAGTGTGTGTAATTAATGTTATAAAATATGGTGATAGAAAAACAATAGTGATAGAAAAAAACAGTGTAAAGACATTCTAAATGAATTAAGAACTGTCATTAAGTAGACAGTATGTCCGTAATAAACTAGAAACATTCTTTGTTTTAGAAATACTTCTAAAACGATCCTAATAAACATAGGATTTATATTTTGGAAAATAGAAATTGGAAGTTCCAAGCAAGACTTTTCTGATTTTCTGATGCACTTCTCCCTAAAATGATATTGGGTATTTCTAAATTAATTATTTTCCATTCACCATAGAAGATGTAGAGTAGAATAAAAGCCCATTTTAGGTCATATAACTTTCTTGATTTTAAATCCCTGCTCAATATAGCTTGTTGACATGAAGCAGAATTTAGGAAAATCAAAGAGAAGAGCCAGTTCTATTTCCCATAATTCCAGATTTGAGTATGAGACTATGGGCAAACCAGTTTCTATACTATCAATTTCTTGCCGTGTCAAAAATCAGGCTTGCTTTTTCTTATTCCAGCACCAACCCCTTGGCACTGTTCTAATGTAGGTACCAAGCAAATCCCCCACAATCAATAACATTTGGCAGCCACAAATAAAAAGGCAAAAAATGGAACAATCTCAGGCACAAGTTACTCTCTTCTTCTGCATGTATGACAAAATTAAATCATAATTATGGAAACATATATTATAATTCTTATGTATAATAATACTAATACTAATACTAATAATAATAATAATAATAATAATAAAGTTGGAAAGGACCTTGGAGGTCATCTAGTCCAACCCCCTGCTCAGGCAGGAAACCCTATACCATTTCAGACAAATGGCTGTCCAGTCTCTTCTTGAAAACTTCCAGCGTTTGAGCATTCACCACTTCTGGAGGCAGGTTGTTCCACTAATTAATTGTTCTAACTGTCAGGAAGTTTCTCCTTAGTTCTAGGTTGCTTCTCTCTTTGGTTAGTTTCCATCCGTTGCTTCTTGTCCCTGCCCTCAGGCGCTTTGGAGAATAGCTTGACTCCCTCTTCTTTGTGGCAACCCCTGAGAGATTGGAACACATGCGAGAAGATGAAGCAAATGTCAGTATTTTTTCAGACAGTATGTTTTGTCTGATATAAATTAAATATGACTCACGTGCAGCTGACTCAGTGGCTAAAACTGTGGCATCTTCCATCACCTTGCATTTCTGTGGCCACTTTCCATGAAGTTGGATTATAAAACTGATGACCTGAGGCTGTAGCAAACTTCTTTTGTTCCATTTCTATTACCAGCCATGAACTCAGCTTTCTCTGGCAATAGTTGGGACTGAACAAGAATCAGTCCAAAGAACACAAACTCCTATTCATAAAATTGATTAAGAAAAAGATTTAAATTGACAACTCTTGATTTCTTTTCTATATTATGTTTAGGAGATGAGGCTATTTCAAAAAGTAAGTTGGTACTTCTTAATCCCCCAAAAGGTGCTTACATAAAAGATTTTGTGGCTATCCCAACTTTTCTTAAAGACCACACAGTGAGTTCACAAGTTCTATTTAATTCCACAGTTTGGGGATCTAATATTACTCATATATGAGCTGGTGAGATTGTAAGCTGTAATAAATATACACTGCAATCTATGTTTAAATCAATTCTGTTCATGCGATTTCACCTTCCTCCTTCCCTGCTCCTAGTTGGCAGAGGTAGAACAAATGAATGTTCAATAACATATTTTGATGACCAAGCATTAAAATTAACACATGAAAATGGAAAGTGCTTTAAGTAACATTTTCCAGATCCTCCTTACGTAGTACCATCAAGAAAGCTTAAGTAATTGGCTATATGGTATATCATCAGGTGATATCCATGAAAGGTCCTTAAAGCAAAGGGTAAATTCCTAGTGTTATATATGTTTATTTGTTATAAAGTTTCTGGTGAAAGCAATCAATGAAATGAATCACAAGGAAATAGGCTCCAATAGTCTGCTTGTCTCCTTGTGTAGTAACACTTACTTTTACCTTTGATATTACTCACAGAATTTTACTTTTTGATACATGAGACAATTGGTAGCTTGTGCTTTAGGAGAAAAATTGTAAATTCTTTCATATTCTAGATCTGAACATTAACTTTTGCATGGTTTTTTTTACAATCTTATTTTTTTAATGGACTTGCCAGTGTAATAATTTCCAAATTGAGAACGAAGTGATTTGCTTTATTAATTTAGAAAAGTGTAGAAAATTTAAATGGTCCACAAAACAAAACAAGATGACTTGATAAGTACCGAGTCTCAGTATAGGAATTTTGGTTACTTGAGTAGCCACTAATAGTTTTCTCACTTTTCAGAAAAAATCTTTATAGTTTTTGTAGATCCAAGTTAACTTTTATCCTTTAGATTTGCATGTGGCTGTAAACCAAACCTACTGGTTTAATGCATGTACAATAGTATCCATCATACTTTTGTAATAAAGAAAATATATCCTTTCATATATCAGTTTGCTTTTACAGAACAGTGGAGAGAAGAACCATTTCTTCTGTGCCATTATGATGTTTCTACAAGAAAGGAACCATGAAATTAACAATAACAAAGTTGCAAGAAATTAACATTAAACAAAAATGCTAAAATCTAGTATCAAACACTGACTTCCAAATCAGGGTTTTACTTTGTACTAACTGTTTGAAAATATAGCCTGATGAAAGGAAGGGTGAATTTATTACTTTTCTACTGAGTAAAAGGCAATTTTCAACATGTAAGAGTTTGTGGCTGGTTTTGACTTTTACTCTTACTATTTTTTTTACTCTTACTTAGTATTAGTTTGAATATTATTTTATTGACTTTTCATACATTAAACATCATGTCAATCACATAGACAGCAATATATTAAAGCTGATCTGAGAGAGATACAAATCTGTATTTGTTCTTAATAGATTGAAACTGAACTAATTCTCACATCTGCTGTCTTTCTTTTCTTTCTTTTCTTCTGCTGCAGTAAAATAGCGTGAAGTGCTTTGAAGTTGACCTTCAAAGAGATGTGTTTAAATGACTGTAATTTAGAAAAAGTTGTCTAGAAAATGATGGATGGTCTTATTTTCTAGCATTTGTTTTTTGTGTGTGTGTAAAATATTGATAAAAATGATGGCAATGGAAAAAAGTAATCTAATGCACAATGTTGTGTTTCCTTCAAAAACAGCAATTCACATTGTTAATTATAATAAGAACACATTTATTTTTCAAGGATACAAAGTATTTAAATAACTACTATGCTAGATGTATCAGTAGTGTGATTAAAATATATTTTGAAATAATATATGATACCTAAGGCAATATAACATAAAAAGCAACTAAAATCTAATAAATAACATTAACAAGTAATGTTAACAATAAGCAGATAACTTAAAATCTATAACATTTAAAATACTTTGGTTAAAAGGATGTTGTATGATAATATGAAGGGCTTTTGGAAATAAAAATTATTTAAAATATAACAACACAAAATGAATGTAAGGTAGAGGAAGATTTCATAAGAGAATGAAATATTATCTACCAAGCAGGAGAAAGATAACAGATTTATTGCCAGGCCAGTCTTTGTAGAGCTTCCAAAACTGGGGTTTGTATGTTTGGGGAAGCCAATTTTATCCATTCCCATGGCCAGACTCTGATGAAGTATTTCTACTGCCTCACTTAAATGTGATTGAAAAAGAGAGAGTATGTCATTAACATAGTAATGTTACTGCACATTTTTTTTATTTTTATCCTGCCTTTATTATTTTTATTAAAAAAAACTCAATATGGCAAACATACCTAACAATCCTTCCTCCTCGTATTTTCCCCACAACAGCAACCCTGGCTGGAGAGTAACTGTCCCAAAGTCACCCAGCCAGCTTTCATGCCTAAGGCAGGACTAAAACTCACGGTCTCCCAATTTCTAATCTGATGCCTTAGCCACTGGCTCTAGATCAGGGGTGTCAAATTGCCGGCCCACGGGCCAGATGCATCATGGCGAAACCGTGCCCATCCCATTGCCGGCAATGGAAAAAAACTCAGCATACATTGCGACACATCACGTGACATTGTGAGTTTGACACCCCTGCTCTAGATCAAACTGACTGTGTTGTGTCCTGAGCCTGCAGAAGCAGGCTCGGGATGCTGCAAGAGTCCTGGGCATTGCAAAAGCTGCCCGGGACCAGACTGAGTGGCGCCGGCCTTGCGCGCATGCGCAAGGCGGGAAAAGACTGCCTGCTATTGGTTGTGATTGCCCGGGGATCTGCTCTTGTTGGTTGGTAGTTGTGACTGAGAGAGAATAAAGATCTGTGCTGTAACATGAATTGCCTCCCTTGCCATTTATCTCCGGACTTAACAGGCTGTATTACTGTGATTTTGTGTAGATGCTCAGTATGAGAGATGAAATGCATACCTGTGGACCAGAAGCATACATCACGTGGAATAATGCATAAAACTTCGGTTATACTCATTTACAGAATAACCAAGTATAAATGGAATCCCTACAAAGCTGTAGTGCTCATAGCCATCTCAGACAGCCTCTTAAGAAACAATAATGCTGTTGATAATATCAAAAGCCACTGAGAGTTCCAGGAATAAATACAAGATTGTATTCTTCCTGACTTTTTCTCATCAAAGGATCTTCAATGATAGCTATTTTAGTGTCAAAACCAGGTCCTAAGTACCAGCTGAAGTAGATTTGAAAATTTCACCCACAAATTCATTGATCTTGTGGCCATAGATCTTAAATCCACTTAAACAGCTTGCCCTGGAAGGGATATTAATTGAAATATTTGCTACTGGGCTAGGAAGAAAGAATATTGTAGCATATTTATCTGTGATTATGCAATGGTAAAGCCAAAGTTAATTTCATTAATATTACATTCCTTCATTAAAACTGGAATCCAAGGTGGTTGGCCTTACAGAAATATACTAAGTCACCAAGCAATGGCCTTGATGCTGTTAAAATACAGGTTCTAACTCGCTGTTAATTTTGCAATCCTTCTCTTGCATAAATTTTCTTTGAAGTAGAAAAGGCAATTATTAAGCTTTGATTACTTTCACTTAATGACAGACAGGTCTTTGATGAGTTTAGCTTTTCTGTGTCTTTTGTTCAAACACTTT
>NW_015388379.1:0-6721 GCF_001527695.2 Protobothrops mucrosquamatus
GGTCATCTAGTCCAACCTCCTGCTCAGGCAGGAAACCCTATACCATTTCGGACAAATGGCTGTCCAGTTTCTTCTTAAAAACTTCCAGTGTTGGAGCATTCACCGCTTCTGGAGGCAGGTTGTTCCACTGGTTAATTGTTCTAACTGTCAGGAAGTTTCTCCTTAGTTCTAGGTTGCTTCTCTCCTTGGTTAGTTTCCATCTGTTGCTTCTTGCCCTGCCTTCAGGCGCTTTGGAGAATAGCTTGACTCCCTTTTCTTTGTGGCAGCCCCTGAGATATCGGAACACTGCTATCATGTCCCCCCTCGTCCTTCTCTTCGTTAAACTAGACATACCCAATTCCAGCAACCGTTCCTTATATGTTTTAGCTTCCAGTCCCCTAATCATCTTTGTTGCTCTTCTCTGTACTCTTTCTAGAGTCTCAACATCTTTTTTACATCGTGGTGACCAAAACTGGATGCAGTATTCCAAGTGTGGCCTTACCAAGGAATTGTAAAGTGGTATTAATACTTCATGTGATCTTGATTCTATCCCTTTGTTAAATCTTGGAGGAAGATGGTTAAGTAAAAATGAAGCTATCCTGAAAATATCCCAAGATGACAGACTAGAGTTTGTGTTAGTTGGTTTTCATTCTCCTTGATGGAGATCTTCATACGTAGAAGCGACATCATAGTCATTGTCAAGATGAAGTAACAGGCTACTTCCTGTCATTTCAACTGATGCTTCACAAAGCTACAGAAGTTTCTCCTTAGCCGCTTGATTTCCTCTACATCTCAAAAATTCATTCCAATTGATTCTGGCACATTATTGCTACCCCCCCCCCTTGGTGAAATCAGTCATTGTAGTTAAATAAATACTGCATGCCTTTGCCCCAAATATCCACATTTAAAATATCTTCATTGAAAGGACTGTGTTGATTCCCACTCACCCACCTTCTTGGGTAGAAATCCTTCCTTCTGCACAAGGGGCACAGTTGTAGCAGCAGTTTGGTTTTCCCTCCTGGACTACTTTGAAATATCCATGCTGGCAAGCTTCCACACACTGGGAGTAAGGCAATGTCTGAAAGTGAACAGAATTGGATTGAGAAGCATCTGCAAACATCAGCTATAAAATGAAATATAGAGTTGGAAGGGGTCAACAAACTAGGTATGTGCTAAATCAGGGGTGTCAAACTCAATTTCATTGAGGGCTGCATTAGCATTGCAGTTGCCCTCAGGGGGCCGGGTGGGTGTGGCCAGGGTGGGTGCAGCCTATTGGGTGGGTGTGGATGGAATGGGTGTGGCCTACTGGGTGGGCATGGCCAGCTCTACATCGTTCGCGTCAAAGGTGCGTGTAGGGGCCTGGGCAGGAGTGGGACAGATCTGAGGGTCTCTGGCAGAAGGGGGTGGGACCAGGGCAAGCGCCAAGGTATGGTCCATTTCTTCATTCCTCACAAAGGGTGACACCTCCCCAGCATGCATCCGGGGGCAGGGCCGATGTGGCAGGGGCTGGTTCCTCGCTGTTTCTAGACAGCCTTGTGGAGCTAAGACTGAATGCATTTCAGCATAGATGGCCCCACAAAATTGTACATTGGCTCCCGGCCGGCCTGGGCCAGGGCCAAGGCACCCGGAGCCATTCCTTCACTGTTTCCAGGATGGCTTCGTGAGCCACATGAAACCACTTCGCAGGCCGCATCCGGCCCCCGGGCCTTGTGTTTGACATATCTGTGCTAAATGGATTAGAAATGGAACATTCTGTTTCTCCTCCAGGCCAAACTGTGGTGGCCATTCCAGGGATGTTCAACAATTGTCTGGAAAGTTATTCTTGAAACTGGCAGTTGTTTGTGATAATTATACATGCTGCCATTTTGGAGACTGACATGGAAGACTGCCATAGCAATTCTGGAAAAAAAAAACACATATCAGTATGATCTAGAGGAGAAACAGGAATTCTAGAATCCTCAAGCACAATAGATATTGCATTTCTATAGCCAAACTCTGGCTACAATGTCAACCTCTTTAATTTATAAATGTCCAAATGAACATGTGCAACTTAAATGAATTTACTCGCCCCCCCTTAAATGCTGCATACATTTCCCTCCACCCGCACATCATTTCACTCTGTGTTCTTGGAAAGGAAGTTGTCTATATGACACAAAACACATTCTCCATTGCTATTGTTGAATTAAAAGGCCACAAGTCTAAAGCCTGTATTTGAAGGCAGTCAATCTGATATATAATTTGGGAAGGGGGGGATACTCATTGAGATAATGGACAAAACTAAAGAGATGGGATATTTTCCCCACCTGGTTCATTCTGTGGTACCTCATGATGGCTTCCTTGTTGATGCTGAATTTCACTCCTGCATATCCTTCTCTTGCTAGACTCCCAAATTTCACTTTGGTAGCTGACTTATTATGAAAACCCACCCAACTCACAAGGTCAAAGTCAGCCATCAAATCTCCATTTCTATCCAAATACATTCCTTGCATGGTGTTGTTGTAGATCTGGGGATTCTTCAGGAAATGATGGAGCTACAGAGGGTGAGGAAAGGAAGGTTTTAGACGAATGGAAGCAGTTACATGAAGAAATATAGGGAATTTGGCTTTTTGAATTGCAGCCTCTTCAGAACAATTCCCATAGATTTGTCCTCAAGCTGCCTATAGGAGACATATTCTTTCCAGCATCTGGCATTCCAACTGCTCCCTATTCTTGTCTTATTGCTTTTTTTCTTCTCTTGGTTCTTTTGAAGCTAAGTAGACAGCGGAAGGGCAAAAGGTCACCTGAAATCCATTGCCTATAAATATGTATGCTTATATCCTCTGATGCTTATGCATTAGTTTCCCCCTCTGCCTTGAGAAGTATCAATAGGGGTGCATCTTTTTTCTTTAAGGGTGTGTCTCAATATTAGAGAGCTTCTATTGTAGTGGTGGCGAACCTTTTAGAGACCGAGTGCCCAAACTGCAACCCAAATCCCACTTATGTATCGCCGGGTGCCGGGTGGGCATGGCTATGGTGGAAATGGTAGACTGGGTGGGCATGGCCATGGTGGGCATGGCCAACTCGATGTTGTTCTGGCAGGTGGGGCAGTGGGCAGGAGGGCATCTTGCTCAGTGGGTGGGGGGCATGGGGGAAGGCTCCTGAGCCCTGCAGCTTTTCCAAGGGGGGGAGGAGGGGCTGTGCTGGGATTGGGGCTCCTCATACCTTCCGCTGCCTGCCGAAGATGCACGGCTTCTTCTGCCTGGCAGGGCAGGGGGACACTCACGCATGGGGATGCACATAGGACTGCTGCCTCGCTTTCTGTGCTTGCTTCCACTGAACATTGCTCCCTTTATAGCCTCTTACCTATTCCCAGACTGCGCATGTGCAGAGAGTTGTGCATGTGCAGCTCTGTGGAAAGCTGCGCATGCGCAGAGAGGAGGAGGGAGCAGCTCAGCCCAGCAATGGCTCGCGTGCCACCAGAGACTGCTCTGCATGCTACCTGTGGCACGCAGGCCATAGGTTCGCCACCACAGTCCTATTGTGTGGATCAAACAACTTCAGTGAGCCTTGATTATGTATTGGATCCTGTGTTTCAGTTTTACAAGGGAGAAGATGTAGAAGACAAAAGTATCAGTTTGGATATCTTAGTCCTGTAAATATTAACTGCCTTTAAAAATTAGGGAAGCAAACATCAGTTGTTCCATGCACTAGTTATCTGAAGGAAATCTTGAAACCATCAAGTAAGAAGTGATTAATATATTGTATTTGGCACTCTTTGGATGCCTCTACAAGGATGTACAGTACACTGACAATCATGCAATTTAATAAAATGCTGTGTTGGATTGCAATACTGTATATTGGGAGAGAATTCAAATCCTGTTTCCAATTGTGAAATTCCAGAATTTGAACAAAAAAATGCTCAAAGCACAGGAGATAGAAATGTTGTAGTGGTATGAGACAATACCGCCAAGGAATAATTTGTTGTTCGGCATTGTGGGAGGTCAAATGGTTAAAAAGGGGATGAAGACAAAGGATTTTATGGAAAAAATATGATTCATAATTTTTTCTCAACATATTTCACATTTCTCAGAGAGTGTTTTGTGACGTTCATCTTCTATCTGTCACCCTTAGCAATTCACATGAAACCTATAAGGGAATACCTGCCATGGCTGGATCTTTTCGACTTCCAGCTTGCTTTTTCTCTCCATCCTTATCCTCTGGGATTGAGATGAATAGGCCACATTTAAGGCATGTGCCACAATCTGGATGGCATTGTAAGTTAAGGAGCTATCTAGAGAGAAGATCTTTTCAATCTTCTCTTGAGGCAGAGTCTCCAAGTTCTCTTTCTCTGTACACCTTGTCCAGCCTTTCACAGACAAGGCAGGCTTTCCATATGAACAGTGAAATTTTTTAATCACAAATGCTTTGATAAAAAAATAGAAATCTATGAAATCATTAAATTTGGTCCTTTGGCTGTTCTGGATAAGAAAAGAAAAAATACTATGGGTGTATTTTAAAGAGAAACTGTTATATGATAATTCAATGGAGAGATCCCACAAAGCAGTTGTGATCCAAACTTTTCCTATCACAGGTTTTCTCACAAAGTTCAATATGATTTCTACAAAAGCTTCTCCTTCTACAAATGTAAACTCTGCATAGTAAACAAATACATTGATTTGGTGCCACATTTTGAAAACAGAAATCAGATAATTGAAGTTCTCAGTATCTAGGAATGTGATTTGTGAAAAAGCAATACAAATGCCGTTCTGAGCCAGCACAGGAATGAAGGTCCTAATGAAATATTCTCCATTATCAGTGTCAGCAGCAAGGAGGCCAATAAACGTCCATCGAAAATACAGCAGCAGTTTAACAATCCCCAGGTTCTGAGCATCTTCTTTGGGGACAGTCCGGTAGAAAAAGGGTAACTGAGTTTTATCACTCAGGATTGGTGAAATAAAAGTGTAGCTGATCTGGAAACAAAAGAAGATTTATGTTTTATTTGGGGTTTTTACAAAGCCAACATATGAGATCCTGAAAATATAATGTCAGGTAGATTCCAGCCTACCTTGGTGGATTTAATAGGGGATCAGAAATGCAGAGAATGTAACTGTCATCAATGGGAGGTTAAGAAGAAATCCAGAGCTCATTTTCTGAAATGTTGATGCTTCCAGAGAGCCTGAGATCTGAGCAAGCATACATTTTGAACTAATATTTGTACTCAGTGATAACTGTTAATTATGGCTGTATTTATTCTTCTCTCTTTGGGAGACTGAAAGAGGATGTAAAGATGAATTGTACACCTTAATCCATGCTTAACATTTCTATGGAGGAAATGTCCTTGAACTGCTCTGGAATAAACTTGCAGCCATGCACTTGCTCTATACCTGTGGGATTTTGTAGATGTCCAATATGGCAGCCATAAGGATGGATATGTCAGAGTTGGTCTCTTCCAGGAGAACCAGCAAGTTCCTCTTCCTTCCACAGCTGTAATTGGGAACATTGGCCTCTCCAGTCGAAAGCAAATCCAACAGACCATCCAATGTCAATCCTCTGTCTCGAAAGTTGTCATGGAGGTTGTAACCCAGGGTGAGGTTGGGTAAGAAGAGGGGATCTTTGTTGATTTCCTGGATGGCAAAAAGGAAGGACAGAATTTTCCAGTACATCACTACTGCTTCCCTGAAAAGATATATACATTATGTCATGATGTTATAGTCAACAAAAATAATACATTTCTTCTGTCCTAATGTGTCTCTACAAGACTTTGACTAAAATTCTTCATATCAGCATCTACTTTTTAAAAGTCAAAACAGAAGCACCCCAGACAATCTGTGCATCACTGTCATTTGCTCTCCCTCTCTCCCTCCCTCCCTCCCCCCTTTCTCTTTCTCCCCCCCCCTCTCAATCTCAAGCTGAAAAGTCAAAAAAATATCCCAGAAAAAGATATTAGTAAACTATTTCTAAAAATGCAGCCCAGAAACTTGCATGGATCTTTCCATGTAGGAACCAGGACTTGGTATTCACTCAAAGGGTTCTAAAACACATGTACATAGTGTGCATGTTTTTATGTGTACGAATGAGTGTGCACGTGAATCAGATAGGGCAGAAAATAAAAGAAGTTAAGAATTGAACAGAAGCATCAGCTTCTCCATTTTCTCTTAAATAAATGGTCTCGATCCCTGATTGCTTGAGAGAGAGGACAGAGGAACTGCTCAAAACACTTTGGTATGGGTAGAACCAGAAGTGAGTCCAGAAGGAGTATCTGAAGATGCCCATACTCACATCAGGAAAGCAACATCTGGCTGCTGATCTGGCAGTGAGGAGTTTTAGGAAATCCATGGATTTTTTTTTCAAAATTTTATTTATAATACAATTAAAAAAACATTGGATGTAACGTGACATTCCAGTATATACATTCTTATCAAATTATTCCACATTTTACAATCGGTTCTTCATCTCTAAATATACATCTAAGTTTTATATACAATACTTATCCTAAAATAACATATATTTCTATCTTAACGCTAATCTTTAATCCCAACTGTCCTCCTCGAATCTCTCCAGTGATAAAATTTTTCCCAGGTTTCGAAGTAAACTGATCCACATTTGTCTTTCAAAACCATTGTAAGCCTGTCCATTTCCGCACATGCTAATATTTTATACAGTGACTCTTCCTCTGTGGGGATTTCTTTGCTCTTCCATTTCTGCGCAAATGCAAGCCTAGCTGCAGTCAAGATGTGTAACAGCAAATAGATTGTTCCCTTAT
>NW_015388379.1:6821-13437 GCF_001527695.2 Protobothrops mucrosquamatus
TGGTTTTAACTCTAAGTCCAATATTAACATATCTCTCAATCAACTTCGTATCCTATTCCAATACTCACGGGCCTTTGGGCATTCCCACCACATATGGTAATATGATCCTATTGCTGATTTACATTTCCAGCATAACGGTGAAATGTTTGAACCCATTTTGGCTAACCTTACGGGTGGGAAATGCCATCTATAGAACATCTTGTAAAGATTCTCCTTGTACGAGGTAGCTAGAGTGAGTTTTCTATTTCTTTCCCACAGTTCTTGCCAGATATGCAGGTCGATATTGAAACCAAAATCCCTACTCCAAATTAACATAGTCCCCTTGACCTGTTCTTCATACATTGCCTGGTTTAATAGAAAATGATAAATTTTTTAAATCATTTTATCCTCAAGGCCTAATAAAATTTTATCTAGTTCTGTCGATTCTATTTTTATACCCCACTCTTTTTTGTCTTTCCTATATCTTGCTTGTAGTTGGAGGTATGCCCACCATTCTAATTCTATCCATGGATTTTGAGGAGCATCTGGGAGCATGTCTTGAGGCACCAGAGCTGACTGCTAATGTATTTGATCTTGCAGATACTGTCCTTCTCGAAGATATAGAACTATCTTTTAGTAAAAACTCAGAAAAGAAACCAGCCATTTCCCTCACCTGGGACTGACCAGTTGAAGCCTCCTGTCCTTTTCTTTGATGGACAAACTTAAACCATGACCATAACTTCCCAAGCCTTGAAAGATCAAAGCAATCTATCTGCATAGAGATCAGTTTGACACAAGGATGCTGAGCATTAACGCCTGTGTTTGTTTTATCTGCAGAATGTATTGCATGTCATACTGTTTGTATACAAATCTACTGAAATCTAACTCCCCCCATATTTTTTCTCAAAGTCAATATAACATAATTCAACATCCTGTGACTTACTCATTAATCTCTGTAGAAGGACTCAAACTGAAATTGTGCAGTTGTAATTTTCGAATATTTGTTGCAGAGAAGAGTCCACTGATGAGATGGTCTCCTGGCCTGTAATGATTGAATGGGTCTCTTGCATCCCTCCCCAAAATCAAGAAGCACCTGGTGCTGAGCATCCCACAGGCTGCCTGGGGCAACAAAAGCTCCATCAGAAGCAGAAGTAGAGGGTCCATTTCTGGTTTAACTGAAGGAATCCCCTGCCTTGCATCTGATCTCAGAATCAGAAGAGCAGAAGAGTTTGGAGAAGTTGAAAGCAGATTCCAGCAAGATTGGCTTTTCTAATACAGTATGAAGTCCAGAGAGGGCTTCCCAAATGATGGAAACATAGGTCAACACAACAGGAGACCTCCTGGTGGCCATGAAGCTCAGGCCAGCTTCCCAAGGTCACAAGATAATTTATGCACTAACTTTCATGATGTCAAATACTACTAAGTGTTGCTCCTGAGTCTGTTGATCTCCTCCAGAGATCCAGGGGAATAAAGAATCTCTTGACATTTAGCCTGAAGGCAAGAAAGAAATCACTGTCATTCTAATAATTATATGAGAAGTAGGAGCTTCTCAGTCCTCCCTGCAGGGTGAGCTGGGATCCAGCTGGAGAAGTCCTGATGTAAATCAGTGTAATGGCTTTCCAGAAAGCATCCAAGACCAAATTGTTCTGGGGCATCTGAGACACCTGTCATCCTGTTAGGTTGATTTCCAGTTAGTTTCCTTTCATAATAATAATAATAATAATAATAATAATAATAATAATAATAATAATAATAATAATAATAATAATAATAATAACAACAACAACAACAACAACAACAACAACAATAATAATAATAATAATAATAATAATAATAATAATAATAATAATAATAAAGTTGGAAGGGACCTTGGAGGTCATCTAGTCCAACCCCCTGCTCAGGCAGGAAACCCTATACCATTTCGGACAAATGGCTGTCCAGTCTCTTCTTAAAAATTTCCAGTGTTGGAGCATTCGCCGCTTCTGAAGGCAGGTTGTTCCACTGGTTAATTGTTCTCACTGTCAGGAAGTTTCTCCTTAGTTCTAGGTTGCTTCTCCCCTTGATTAATTTCCATCCGTTGCTTCTTGTCCTGCCTTCAGGCGCCTTGGAAAATAGCTTGACACCCTCTTCTTTGTAGCAGCCCCTGAGATATTGGAACACTGCTATCATGTCCCCCCTCGTCCTTCTCTTCATTAAACTAGACATACCCAATTCCATCAACCTTTCCTTATATGCTTTAGCCTCCAGCCCCTAATCATCTTTGTTGCTCTTCTCTGTACTCATGCTATTATATGTGACAAGTTTATTTTATGATGTTGTGTTTTTGATATGATGAAGTTGTTACCGTTACCTTTTTTATTCTGGAGTTTTGAACTAAGTGATGCTGATGTTGCCTTAGACTTATTGTACATTCTTCATTGTTCAGATCTTTATGTCATAGGGTGGATATTTATTTATTGTATGTTCATTCAGCTCCAGAGAGATGTATGGTGGATTGCCATACATCTCTCAGGAGTTGAATGAACTCAAATCAAATAAATATCCATCTATTCACCCACCCATCCATTATACCTCTCTTTCCCTGGAAAAGGCAAAGAAAAAAGGAGTTTCCAAGAATCTTCTCCCTTGCAATGTAACTGTCAACCTCCAGCTCAAGTATCCAAACAAAAGTCCAGAATAATTTTTATTTCTGGAAAGCTTACTCTTTATTGAATACAACTGCATCCAGTTTTGGTCACCATGATGTAAAAAAGATGCTGAGACTCTAGAAAGAGTACAGAGAAGAGCAACAAAGATGATTAGGGGACTGGAGGCTAAAGCATATAAGGAACGGTTGCTGGAATTGGGTATGTCTAGTTTAACGAAGGAAGGATGAGGGGGGACATGATAGCAGTGTTCCAATATCTCAGGGGCTGCCACAAAGAAGAGGGAGTCAAGCTATTCTCCAAAGCGCCTGAAGGCAGGACAAGAAGCAATGGGTGGAAACTAACCAAAAAGAGAAGCAACCTAGAACTAAGGAGAAACTTCCTGACAGTGAGAACAATTAACCAGTGGAACAACCTGCCTCCAGAAGCGGTGAACGCGCCAACACTGGAAGTTTTTAAGAAGAAACTGGACAGCCATTTGTCCGAAATGGTATAGGGTTTCCTGCCTGAGCAGGGGGTTGGACTAGATGACCTCCAAGGTACCTCCCAACTTTATTATTATTATTATTATTATTATTATTATTATTATTATTATTATTATTATTATTATTATTATTATTATTATTATTATTATTATTATTATTATTATTATTATTATTATTATTAAAGCATAGTAATGGCAAGGTAAAACTAAGTCTAAAATTTCAAAGTATCAAACCATAGCATTTAACAATGACTTTCCCAGCCCAACCGCCAGGCTTCCATGTAGCTCATGTATACAAATTTTCTTTGTTATGGGAACCATCGGCCTTCTTCTTCACACCTGCTATGATGTCTTTGAAAAATTTCCAGACTCCCAACTCTCACCAAGCTTCAGTGAAATTGGGAAAAAATTGTTTCTCTAATTTGGGGGTATTAAACTGCCGGCCCGCGGGCCAGGTGCATCATAGCAAAACCATGCCCATTCCATTGCTGGCAATGGAAAAAAAGTTGCTATATATCGTGACACGTCATGTGATGTTGCGAGTTTGGCACCCCTGCTCTAATTTGTTTGAAATCATTACTTCCCCCAACCCTTTACTTTAATGGCAAGATGAAATGAAGAGGCATGTAGCTGCCAAGTTTTCACTCTTGACAGTGACTTCAAACAGAGATGCTCAACATGAGATATTTCTGGTTCTCGTACTGATCCAACAAGTGTAGAAATGTCTCTGAACCCAACTTCCAGTTTGCCGATGTGGCGGCCATGGACCTCTAGAAGGTTACCTCTGTCTTCCACATCCAATTTTGCTTCGCTGAGGGACCCTGGAAAGGGTGAAAGTCACCCTTAGGGGCGACCAGCAAGGAGGGGATCCCCGCTTGATCGTGGAAGGGCGGTAGCCCTTCCATTTGATCCAGGGCAGCCCTCCAAACCAGTGGACGAAAGACCAGCCATAGAAATATGGCTTGTCACTAGGCTGCAGACAGCTGAAGTCACACTTACCACCAGGCAACTATAAAGCACCTCTCTTAAATCCTAACTATTTTTTTTAGCTGCATAAGCTGCTTAAAGTACTTTCCCCCTATGAAGAGGGAAGGGAGATCTTACCCCTCCCTCTAAAACAGCAGTGACTGACTATCCAGGGGAGTTTCATACGTTGCAAGAATCTTGATCCTAATTGGAATTCTATTTCTTAAAGTTGTGGATTAAAAGATTTTTTATTCTTACTGAAGATCTGGGTTTTTACTTATAAAAAAGAAGTAAAACTGAAAAGATTATAAAAATTTCGGACCTAAAAGACAATTTTAAATGTAGGGATGACATCTTGTGGCTAAACCTGAAAGTACAACTTGTTATTGCTTAAAAGAAACTTGGCTAGCAGCCCAGACAATAGATAAGACACATGTAACCTTGAGACATCAGCTGTGAAGCCCAGCTGTGTTCCATATTCAGTGACAAACTTTTTTTTTTGCATTCTCTGATTGTAAAGTGTTTAACCTAATACACTACTAAGAGAATATGGATGAAAATCAGGAACAGATTATCTTTATGCTGAAAGCAATTCACCAAACTATCCTTATAGCTACTGATGAAATAAGAGGTTGCAGAAAACAACAAGATGTCAGCTTAGAACCCAAACTTTGATTACAACTAAAAAATCAACTACACAGAATATAACAGAAAAAGTGGAACAATTAAATATTATGACAGAGGATTCAACTGATCAACAAATACAGTCAATGGAAAACCCAGAGAAGGGATTGACAATATGGAAAAGGGAAAATATTTCGTACATAAATCAGAAGAAACCTGAGGATCAAGAAAACAACAGACTGAAGAGAAGATAAACAGTTTAAGACAACTATATCAAGATGGAAAAATAGACAATTTATTAGTCCTCTCAAAAAAATGGTGATTGGATGGTCTTTTCTACGTAAAACAATATACATAACAACACAGGGAGATTTAACAACAACAACAACAACAACAACAACAACAATAATAATAATAAAGTTGGAAGGGACCTTGGAGATCATTTAGTCCAACTCCCTGCTCAGGCAGGAAACCCTATACCATTTCAGACAAATGGCCGTCCAGTCTCTTTTTAAAAACCTCCAGTGATATCATGAGAAACTTTTTGTCAGTTTGCCCACTTGCCTCTCCCCCATATATCTGTAGGAGTAGAAGGCAGAAGCAAGTGATGAAAGATAAATCCTAATTGTGTGATACAAAT
This sequence comes from Protobothrops mucrosquamatus, assembly GCF_001527695.2. Taxonomy (NCBI): domain Eukaryota; kingdom Metazoa; phylum Chordata; class Lepidosauria; order Squamata; family Viperidae; genus Protobothrops; species Protobothrops mucrosquamatus. The sequence goes on from NW_015388379.1 coordinate 12,160, forward strand.
TCCTTTTCTTATATATTTTCATGTGATAGTAAGAACCAAAGTGTAGAGTTTGCCCTTCATTGCATGTTCTATCATGCTGGCATTATTGTGGTTAGGAATGAAGACCTTAGTCCTTATGGGATTCCAAAAGTCCTGGGTGCTCTAGAAACAGTAGACTGTGGAACAATTACCTGCTAAGTTGAGACAAGAAACTCTTATTTTGTCTTTTTATGTTTGGTGCTGGCTGTACCTTGAGCACTTCAGCCTCTTCAGAGGCTGCTGAATTACAACTTTCAGGAACTCTCAATACTGGCCAGGCTGCCTGGGAACAATGAGAGCTGTGATTCAACAGCCCATGGAAGGTCAAAGACTTCTTGTCAGTATATTGAATTTAGTAGCTTGAACAGTAAAGTGTACAATGGGCTGGAACACACAGTTGTAGTTGATTAATTAGAGAGTGCTGACTCATGCATGAGGCAATATATGCTGTGATTGGTTGCTGTAGGTGTAAAGGGGGAGTTTCCCTTTTTCCCTTCCTTTTTTCTTCTGTGTGTTCTGTATATTGTATAGATTTACCTCATGATGTTCCTGTATTCCTGACTACCTTGTGTGTTGTTTCTTTCTGGATAATAACAAAGACTGCTGTAAATTTAAATGTAAAATATATTTATATATTTAAAACACTACAAATTTGTGTTAGTGTCTCCAACATCATCTGAACTGCTGCCATACAATTCCATGACACTTCCCTTTCTTGCTCTAAGGTAGACATGTCAAACTTGCAATGTCACATGACATTGCGCAATGTATCGAAGTTTTTTCCCCATTGCCGACAATGGGATGGGTGCGGTTTCCTGGTGATGCATCTGGCCCGCAGGCCGGCAGTTTGACACCCCTGCTCTAAGGAAACTCTTCTTTTAGAAGAAACTGAAATGGAATTCAGATGGGAGTTTTGCTTCTTGTATCTGGGCCAGCTTTTTTTAGTGGTTTTGTCTTAAATCATCCTGGATTCTGCTCCAACTGGCTGGTTTTTATTCCCACAATCCTCAACTTTACTTGATGCTCGAGAATAGATCCAATGTCTAATTCTCAGGGTTAACCTATGCCTTCTCTTACTGCCCAGAAAGCACTCAGTATATAACTATCCAAGAATCCTTGTGTATCTTTCACATTGGCCTAGCAGATACACTTGGAGATATCCAGATGCAGGATGAGACAGCAGTTGTGCTGTCCCAATTCCATTCCTTAGTGGAGACCATGGTGGTCAGGAAGTATTGAGGGAAGGACCTGCAAGCTAAA
>NW_015388379.1:13927-18113 GCF_001527695.2 Protobothrops mucrosquamatus
GGTTGCTGGAATTGGGTATGTCTAGTTTAACGAAGAGAAGGACAAGGGGGGAGATGATAGCAGTGTTCCAATATCTCAGGGGCTGCCACAAAGAAGAGGGAGTCAAGCTATTTTCCAAGGTGCCTGAAGGCAGGACAAGAAGCAATGGATGGAAACTAATCAAGGAGAGAAGCAACCTAGAACTAAGGAGAAACTTCCTGACAGAACAATTAACCAGTGGAACAACCTGCCTCCAGAAGCGGTGAATGCTCCAACACTGGAAGTTTTTAAGAAGAAACTGGACAGCCATTTGTCCGAAATGGTATAGTGTTTCCTACCTGAGCAGGGGGTTGGACTAGATGATCTCCAAGATCCCTTCCAACTTTATCATTATTATTATTAAGCTTGGAGAATGATTCAGAAGGAGGGGCTTGGATGTGAATGAGCTCACCATCTCTGTACTGTTCATTAATGCAATTTTTTTCAAGCTTCCCATGAGTTCCACACCTCAAGAGACAAGCTAATAAGCAGGATGGCTTTTCTATATGCATGAATCCAAGCTGAGCTTATGTTGCTTAGCTGAGATAGGTGATTATAGAAATTGAAAGAATGGATTAATGGTAGCAATTCACAACTGGCTCATTCATTAGAGCCAACTTAAGCTCAATGAAACACATGCATTCAATATCTTTTAAGGGAAAGAAAATCTTGCAGCCTTTTTATAGGTTATTTCTCAACAGTAAAATTGGCTTCCTCCCTTCTGGATTGGCTGGAAAATCAATCCTCCAAATGTATGTGAATGAGAGAGTGAGCCTAAGGCTCAGAAAGATGGTTCTCATTTGCTATTTTGGAAAGTGTCTGCTAAATCCATTGGAATTTATTGGAGTTGGGCATCCGTAATAAATTCGGATACATAAAAATGCTCAAACAAATCACACAGGTCTGAGTTAAATGTGTCTTTTGACCTCACAGAATTAACCCAGATAATCTTCTATGCTCATGATGTTCTGGATAGAATTATCTTACTTCTGTGATGCATCAGTAACAAACCATTTTGGCTGAGGAATTGTGGGAGAATTCCAGATTTGGAGCCAAATACGACTCTGGTAGTAGCTCATCTCACTGAGTTATGGTAGCACAGTGGTTAGAAGGCAGTATTGCAGGTTAATTCTACCAACTGCCAGGAGTTCGATTCTCACCGGCTCAAGGTTGACTCAACTTTCTATCCTTCTGAGGTCAGTAAAATGAGGACCCAGATTGTTGGGGGCAATATGCTGATTCTTTAAATGGCTTAGAGAGGGCTGTAAAGCACTATGAAGCAGTATATAAGTCTAAATGCTATTGCTATCTCCAAATTTTGGACTCCATCTGTGACTTCTCTTTCATTACGATTATCCAGATTATAGTGATTTAGCTGTAGTCTTGATGTTAATTCCCTAAAGCCTTTTCTACAATCATTCAGGAGATTTGACAAAAACACACCAATAATATATTTTTACCAAGAATTCATACACAAAAGCCTTGTGGGCTGATCCATGGCACTGAAAATCCATGGGTGCATAAATGAATCTGAAGAGATGGAGGTTTTGCAGAGGTTTTTGTTCAGGCAGGAGGTTCTTTCTCTTCTCTGCTTCAGAAATGCAACCTAGGCTGATTTTTTTTTTCTGAAAAAAGAAAAGCTTTCTTCTAACTGTTCTTCTTACTCTTTGTTGGAATCACACACAGGGTTGGCCGCTCCATCAGAAACAAATCATGTTGCTGCTTCTGCTGCTTCTGTGCCCCCAGAAAGTATGGGGGGTGCTCAAATCGAAGTGCTCCCTGATGCTGCTGAGCGATGAGGTGGACCCGAAAAATCATTACAAGCCAGGAGAGCTTTCCATTGGTGGTATCATTTCTGCAACTCAGGCTACATTTGAAGCAATAGGTTTCAAAAAGTCTCCTGTGACTCCGGTATTTATGTAAGTCAATTATTGAAACAATTCCAGCTAGGCGTTGTGCCATTTCATCTTTGGGGATCCATTTTGGATCCTGCAGTTGACAAACCTCCTTTGAAATTCTCAGCTAGTATCGTTTAGCAGGGTTCTTCTGTTTTTTTTTTACTTTGAAGAAGAAACAACCACTTTCCTTGACATCCTGAAACCAGATCTAGAATGTGGATAGAGAAGAAATGCTTCCTCCCTTCTAACCCTCCTTTTCCCCACAAAGGCTGATCACAGACACAAAATGAAGGAATGGTATATTTTTCCCTACACTTATAATATTTGGATAGTGAGAAGAGGGCAGTTCCTCTTTTCTATACCTCCCTTTCCCCATAAAGAGGTCAACATTAATATAAAAAAGTCGGAATACTATATTTTTTTCCTACACTGAAAATGCAATAATCTTCCCCTTTGAGTTCTTTTTTTTTTTTTTTTTTTTTTTTTTTTTTTTTTTTTTTTAAATCTTTTTATTTATAATACAATTAAAACAAAAATGGACATACGTGGCATTCCAGAGTAAATATTCCTAACAATTTGTTTCTCGTGATACAAAAACTTAATACATCATCCTTAACCTCTATATACACCTCATTCTTCTACATAATACAGTTATATATANTGTATTTTATATTTATGGTCCCATAATATAGCATGCCATCCTATTTGTAGATCATGGCCTTCTAGGCATAATAATCTTCTGTTCTTTAGTAATATCCAGTCCCTTACCCATACTAGTACTATAGCCTGGTAGTATTTCTCTAAATCAGGAAGGCCAAATCCCCCTCTTTCCTTTGAGTCCTGCAATAATTTTAATTTAACCCTTTGAGTTCTTGTGTTTATTGATAATATGACAGAATCCTAGATCAGAATTTATAATTTCATTGAATTTCTATGTCTGTGATTCCCATTTTGAATTGATTTGAAACCCTGTAATAATTTAAACTGAAATTAAGTCAAAGACATTTGACAGTGGATATCAAAATAGAAACTTGCAAGAAGCTATAACTTATCCGCTTTTTTAAGGATCACAGCTTCTCATTCTCTCTGTGGGCTTGTGTCTGAGTGTACATTTAATGATTCTATATTTAGTTATGAAAAACAACTTCAATATTAAATACTATAGAACTTAAACAGAAAAACAGAGAATACTTAAAGTCAACCTGAAATCTTAGACCAACTGCAAGGATGCTGACAACCTCAAGAATAAGCCAAAGCATAATAAATAGATTCCTTTAGACCTAAATTGTTCTGAGTATATGAAAATGAAATACAAATCTAATGAATCCCAGGATTTCATTAAAATATGTGAGATATCTGGGGAGATCTCTTAGCTTTCTTAGGCTAGATGAACTAATCCATCTAAATATGTCCACAACTGCTCAAAACCTGTTCAGTTATCACACACAGTTGCTTAGTGCTTTTGAAATATCAGATATCTTTTATTGATAAAGGTTACTTTTTATTGGACCTAATTCTCACTAATAGAGATGAAATGATAGAAGGCATTGAAGCCACAGGAACCTTGGGTGGGGAGTGATCATGCAATATTGGAATTCAAAATTATGCAAGCACAAGCAATAGAACACAGTCAAACTAGAGTCTTGGACTTTAAGAGAGCTAATTTCAATAAACTTAGAGAGACCTTGGGAAGGATGCCATGGATGAGAATCCTCAAGGGGAAAACAACTCAAGAAGAGTACAGAGAAGAGCAACAAAGATGATTAGGGGACTGGAGGCTAAACCACATAAGGAACAGTTGCTGGAATTGGGAATGTCTAGTCTAATGAAGAGAAGGACGAGGGGGGGCATGATAACAGTCTTCCAATATCTCAGGGGCTGTCACAAAGAAGAGGGAGTCAAGCTATTTTCCAAGGTGCCTGAAGGCAGGACAAGAAGCAACGGATGGAAACTAACCAAAGAGAGAAGCAACCTAGAACTAAGGAGAAATTTCCTGACAGTTAGAACAATTAACCAGTGGAACAACCTGCCTCCAGAAGCTGTGAATGCTCCAACACTGGAAGTTTTTAAGAAGAGACTGGACAGCCATTTGTCTGAAGTGGTATAGGATTTCCTGCCTGAGCAGGGGGTTGGACTAGATGACTTCCAAGGTCCCTTCCAACTTTTATTATTATTGTTATTGTTATTATTTTTAATGTTAATTTTTTCAGCCTTGCTATAGCCCATTGTGAGGAATTCTTTAAGACAGGTTAGAAGTATTTTTGTAAACA
>NW_015388379.1:18611-55522 GCF_001527695.2 Protobothrops mucrosquamatus
AGGATTCCCGTTTCTTACCCAACATCACTCTAGGCTACAATATCTATGAAAATTATTTCCGTCCAAGAATGACTTCAGATGCTTTGCTGGACCTGCTTTCAGATGGGGAGGCCAATGTCCCCAACTACAGTTGTGGGAAACAGAGAAACACAGTGGCTGTTCTTGAAGGGGCTGAAACTGGCTTCTCCATCCAGATATCATCCATGTTAGGCACCTACAAAATCCCACAGGTGAGTCTTTGCTGGTAAAATATTTTTAATCATGCAGCTTTCAGTCAGAGGTGCTCCCTCTGTACTGAAAATGAGAGTCTTATTATGGAAATGATTAGACTTTAGGATGATGATTTGGTTATCCAAAAGGAGGGACGGTGTAAAGCAAACATATCTCCTCTGGCATAATCCCAGTCAAGATTAGGGAAACTTTTCCTGGGATAAAAAAATTCTTCTCTTGAGAATTTGGGGTGAGAAGCAATGCATGAAGAATAAGTGAGTAGAGAAGTCTTCACTGCAAGGAATGGAACTAATACTTCATTAGGGACAGAATTGTTATCTTATATTTTGGTTCTCAAGGGTGTCAAAAAAAATCCTTCTTTTCATTGCTTTTCAGATTAGTTACAATTTTGTTTCCCAGATTCTGAGGGATAAAACTGGCTTTCCTTTCTTCTACCCAATGCTTCCTTCTGAAGGATTCCAATATTCAGGGATGGTCAAGCTGCTCCTCCATTTCAGGTGGACTTTGGTTGGTCTGCTGGCTCCAGACACTGACCAGGGTCAGAAATTCATAACAATAGTGACTTCCATGCTGATAAGAAGTGGCATTTGTCCCGTTATATCACAGGACTTTTCACCAGCTCTACAAAATGTCTTCATAGATTATCCCGTATATCAAAAATGGAAACGAGTGAATGTTTTTCTTTACGCTGCAGAGATTGATTCAGTCAGTGCAGGATTAGCAATTCTACATCTCGTACATAAAAGAATTAAGGAATCTGCTGCAGGAAAAGTCCTGGTGACACCAGTGCTCTGGGATTTTAAAATGGTACTCACAGAGCAAGGATTTCCCTTGGAATTCATTCAAAGCATTGTTTCCTTTGTTTTGAAGACAAATCAAATGTCGAAATGTGGGGGGCATAAGCAGCTTTATTCTTACATGAGACGCCTTGCCAAAAGATCCTTTATGTGCTCCTACATCAAGGATGCCTTTTCTGTGAAAGTCTGGAAACACTGCAGAGAGAGAGAAGAACTACAAGCTGTGCCCCAAAAGGTGAAGGATCAGATCCTTTGTATAGACAACTATTTCATTTACCATACCATCTGGGCTATGGCATGGGCCTTACATGCAGCCTATTTGTCCAGATTCAAGAGGAGAAAGATGAAAGATGGTAAGAGATTGGAAACTCCACATCTGAAGGCTTGGCAGGTATTTCTTTTCTGTTACATGCAGCCAAAAATCTGTTTTGCAATTGTAAGAACTGGGCAGCTATTCTAAAAAAAGTCATTTATTCTGAAGAGAAAAAAAAATCTAACTTTCCATTCCTCTCCCTTTTGCATTCCCTTTGAAATTTCCTAACAGTGAGAACAATTAATCAATCGAATGACCTGCCTTCAGAAATTGTGGGTGCTCCAACACTGAAGGCTTTAAGAGACTGAACAGCCACTTGTCTGGAATGGTATAAGGCAGTGGGTTGGCCCTGTGTGGAGGGGAAAGGGGGGAAGAGGGGATGGTTTTGTGCGAGGGGCAGGCACGTGTGTGAGTGCACATGCACAATTTCATTTGTGTGAACAGTGTATGCCGGCATGCACTGCTCGCACAAATGGGGCTGTGAGCACCAGCGCCCGCCACCCACACAGCCCTGTTATGAATAGGCCATGGTAATGGACCCCTGGTATAGGGTCTCCTGCTTGAGTAGTGTGTTGGATTAGAAGACCTCCAAGGTCCATTCAAATTATGTTATTCTGGTAACAAACTACAGATTCCTTCCTTCCTCCATCAGCAGCTCCTTGAGTTGGCTAGACAAGTCTTGCAATGCAGCAGTGAAAGCAACAGAGAAAGGAGCGAAGTTTTATTATGTCACCTTCCCAGGCATTCCAGACATATGACAGATAGATGAGTCATGTCTTTGTCATGTGGACTTCAAATGTCATTTCCTTAGAGAAGAATAGAGAGAAACACCAACCAGTCCACCCCGGGGGGGAAAAAATAGTTCATAAATTTGAATTTAGATGTAATCAACGAGGTTTTATTACAGATTCTTGCGTTGTTCAATTATGGCACTAAGCTAGAAAATTTAGGATGAGTTAAAGTTAAACCTAAAATTTGTGGTACAGATAGTCCTCAATTTATAACCATTTGTTTGAAGTTACAAAAGCACTGAAAAAAGTGACTTCTGACCATTTTTCACACTTACAACCAATGCAGTATCAAAACTTAGAAACTTGGCATGTATTTATGACAGCTGCAGTGACCCAGGGTCCTGTGATCACTTTTTGCATCCTTCTGACAAGCAAAGTCAATGGGGAAGCCAGATTCATTTAACAACTGTGTTACTAACGTAACAACTGCAGTGATTCACTTAACAATTGTGGCAAGAAAGATTGTAAAATGGACAAAAATCATGGAACAACTCTCTTGCTTAGCAACAGAAATTTTGGGCTCAATTGTGGTTGTAAGTCAAGGACTCCCTGTGGTTATTGTGAAGTGGAACACCCAACAATAACTATAGGGTTTGAATTCTAAAGGTCAAGCTTATTAAATTGATTTGTTTGTTTTGGCAGAAGACTAAAAACAAAACAGTAAATTATAAGCAATTAGTACAATTTATTAACTAGTGTTGGAAGCTAATGTGATTGTGAGCATTCAAGTAACATAACAGAATAGCAGAGTTGGAAGGGACCTTGTAGGTCATCTAGCCCAATCCCCCACCCAAGCAGGAGATCCTACATCATTTCTGACAAATGGCAGTCCAGTCTCTTCTTGGAAGCTTCCAGTGATGAAACTCCCACAATATCTGAAGGCAGTCTGTTCCATTGGTTGATTGTTCTCACTGTCAGAAAATTTCTCCTTATTTCTAGGTTGAATCTCTCCTTGATCAGTTTCCATCCATTATTCTTTGTCTGGCCTTCAGGTGCTTTGGAAAATAGGTTGATTCCTCTCCTCTCTGTGACAGCCCATCAGATATTGGAACACTACTATCATGTCTCCCCTGGCCTTCCCTTCACTACACTACCCATGCCCAGTTCCTGTTACTGTTCTTCATATGTTTTATCCTCCAGTACCCTAATCATCTTTGTTGCTCTTCTATGCACTTTTTCTAGTAATAAAGCAGTTGGAATTTTGTGGAAAGGATTTTAATGGAGACCATTTGAGGCCATTAGAGGTCAGTTAGTAATCTCTAACTAGTTACCTCACTATTCGGTTCAGTGAAAGAAAGATAAGAAGCACTTATTTTTCATGAGAATAATGATAGAATCCAGATATTCCGTAGAACTGTCTCTCTACCATATTTCATAGAAGAGATGTGACAACCATTTGTCTGAAATGGTACAGGATTTCCTGCTTGAGCAAGGGATTGGATTAGAACAGGTGGTACATTGGCACCTGGCAGGTGATACGTGATCATCCTAGAAAAGTGGTAGTGGGGGAGGGGAATGAGCTGAACTGGTGGCAGCACCGCACAAGCCTGAGCGAGAGATGAATGGAGCTGCAGGGCTGTCAGGGTTCAACAGAAGCACCAGTATCAGCGCCAGGCTCCAGCTGGAGCTCGGCATTGATCCTGGTGCTTCTGCTGAACCCTGAAGAAGCACCTTAGTCGACCTTTCGTCGTGACTAGGACTGTGAAGACGACTCGGGTCTTCTTCGTGACTAATCGACTTTACAACGTCGTAGAGGTCCCAGAACACTAAATGTAAGTCTACGAATCGTTGACTAAGTATAAATACTACCAGTGTCACAGGCTCCCAGTACACTTCACTGGTTTTGCACGACGTTGGTGGGTCGTCTACCCAGGAATAAAAACCAACACCCCCCACCCCACCCCCACTGCCAATCCTCAACAGAAATGCTCACAACAGTAAAAACCTCGGACAGGAGGAAGAGCGCAGCCGGGCAGGCAGGCTGGTGTCTTGCTTGGCTGTGGCTTGGGGGGCACTTTTTTCAGTGCCATTGTAACTTCGAACAGTCACTAAGTGAACTGTTGTAAGTCAAGGACTACCTGTATTTTATCACTTTTTTCCTTTTGGGGGGGTCATCAAGTTTTTGACACCTTGCTAGGCAACTGGTGGTACTCGGATGTTGCCATATCCTAAAAGTGGTACAATGGGTGAAAAGGTTGAAAAGCCCTGGATTAGAAGACCTCCAAGGTCCCTACCAACTCTGCTATTATGTTATTCTGTCCAGATTATATATATATGATATATATAAAACTACTAGGTTACTAAGTGTTATGATTCAAAGGTTGATAGATTTTCTCCTGAAAAACTTGAAAAGTGAATGTGAAACTGTCATTTAGTTCTTATCAGATAAAGGGAAACTGAAACAGAAGTTTGGATATCCTGTATAAAAATTCCCACTTTCTCTTCCATTCCAGTTTCATCCCTTCCTTGAAAAATCTGAATTTTACAATAAAGCCATGGATGGAGTGTCACTGGATGAGAAGGGAGACCTCACAGCAGACCTGGACATTGTCAATTGGCTGCAGCACAACAGGTCAATTACCAAAGTGATGACTGGCACCCTAGAAAAACAGGGATCCTTAGAATTCAAATTTATTGTCAGTCCAAAGGGTATGATAGAGATGGATAAAATGAACAAGGTGGGAGAAATCTTCATTTCAGTCTTTGTAAATCTCTTACTAACAGAATTGCTTTCTTGGGACAGAGAGTGGTTTTGAATATCATCTGTAGGAGAGATAGAAAATATTTGGTTAGATATAAAGCTATCTATGAGAAAAATATACTCAGCCATTTATGAAAACTATTCATTAGTCTTTTATGAAGGCAGGTATATTTGAGCCAGAATAGGTTTGAGTTCATTTCCCCAAAGGACAAAAATGATTAAACTTTACTTTGATTTTTAACATGTAAATTTAGAATCTAAACTAAAAATGGAAGTGTACAAACATGAGTGTAGAAAGAAAGAAGAAAAGGGAAGCAGCATGCAAGTAAGCAGATTGTTGAGGTTTTTATAGCACTGTGGTATATTGCACACACAGTACAGTATTGCAGGCTAACTCTGCCTATAGCCAGGAATTTGATCCTGACTGGCTCAAAGTTGACTCAGCCTTCCATCCTTCTGAGGTTGGTAAAATGAGGACCCAGATTATTGGGGACAATATGCTGACTGTATAAACCATTTAGAGAATACTGTAAAGCGTTATGGGACAGTATATAACTAAGTGCTATTGCTATAGCTTTATATATGCTTCAAATTAAGCAAAACTAAGTCTTAAACTGGGATCACCAACCCATTTCTTTTTTGTCCCTTTCTAAAAACAAACTCACAACTCATTTCTGGATGGACCTCCTTTTTTCAGCCCCTGCTTCCTTCCAGGTGTGTGGAAAACTGCAGTCCCGGGTTCATGAAGGTAACACAGGAAGGGAAGCCCATCTGTTGCTACAATTGTCTTCCTTGTGCAGAAGGAACCATCTCTATCATGGAAGGTGGGTGTCACCAAAGGAAAGGGGAAATCTTTCTTATCTTGGAAGACCACATACCCCTACATATCCCAAGAAGGCATTTTGATCAGATTTTTAGCAATGCATATTACATTGGGAGCAGAACATAAAAAGATATTGAAGTAATAATGGCTTATCATTATATTGGAACTGCCCTCTCTTATCCTTCATTTTCCTGTTCTAAATTTTTACCTGCCCATTTCCCTTGAAAGTGAGATGTTCAAGGGCATAATGATATGGATTATTGCCTGAAAGTGGAGTGAAGATTTGTGTGTTAATAAGGAAATTATGAGGTAAGGCTGAGCTTTTTTTGCCCTAGTGGGATAATGGTCTACTAAATGTTAGAAAGAGGCATGCTTGAGGAAGTTCCAGTATTAAATCTGGAAATGCATTTTTAAAAACAGCCTTTCTTCAACAACAAGTTATCTATACATGGTAGGCAAATGTCTGGTTTAGTCAGAGAAATAGATGCCCGCTCAGAACAATTAGACTTGGAAAGGGACCATTGAGGCCATAAGTCCTATCCTTTGCTCATTTCAGGAAACCAAATTAAGCTTCTTCAATAACTGGCAGCCAAGACAATACTTGAAGAGAGGATTTTAGCATTATACTAAAGGACAAGCTTTAAAGTAGATATTACTCTTACCCTTTTTCAGACACAGAGGAATGCAGCAAATGTCCAGCAGATCAACATCCAAATAACAACCAAACTCAATGTATCCCCAAGATTAAGACTTTCCTATCCTATCAAGAAAAAATGGGGTTCATCCTGACTTCATTTGCCTTGTTTCTGTCTTTAATCACATGCTTTGTCTTGGGAACCTTCATTAAATTTCAAGAAACTCCCATAGTCAAAGCCAACAATCGGGACCTCTCTTATATTCTTCTTGTCTGTCTCCTGCTTTCCTTCTTCATCCCCTTCTTGTTCATTGGCCAGCCAAGGAGAGCCACCTGCCTTCTACGTCAAATGGCCTTCAGCATCATCTTCTCTGCTGCCATATCTACTATCTTGGCCAAAACCATCACAGTAGTCCTGGCCTTCTGGGCAACTAAACCAGGAAATAATGTTCAGAGATGGCTTGGAAAGAGTTTGGCAAACTTCATTATCCTTTCTTGCTCTGGTCCTCAAGTTGTCCTCTGCAGTATCTGGTTGAGCACTTTCCCTCCCTTCCCTGAGTCTGACATGCACTCGCAATCTGGAGAAATTATACTACAGTGCAATGAAGGCTCTGTCACAATGTTCTACATTGCTCTTGGCTATATGGGCTTCCTGGCTGTCATTTGCTTCACAGTGGCTTTTCTGGCCAGAAATCTGCCTGCCTCCTTCAACGAAGCCAAGTTAATCACCTTCAGCATGCTGGTCTTCTGCAGTGTCTGGGTGTCCTTTGTGCCCACCTACCTGAGCACCAAAGGGAAGTACATGATGGCTGTGCAGGTCTTCTCCATCTTGGCCTCCAATGCAGGACTTCTAGGCTTCATCTTCATGCCCAAGTATTTCATTATTTTCTTCAGACCAGATCTCAATACAAAAGAACATTTGATGTCAAAATAAAACAGAAATATGACTTTTGGGTAGGTATGTTCGAAAATAACAGTTAATAATTATGACAAAGAACTTTTGACATTTTAATGAGGTACCGGGTCCCCCACCCCTGAAAAAAACCCACCAGCCAGCCCATGTTTTTCAAGTCAAGGTAGAAAAAGAGCATCACCATTTAATATATAAGGCTTCCCTTTTTCTTTTTTGCAATCAAGTCTCTAGAAAAATATGTGAATAAATAATAATGCTTCTCAAACTCTGAACCAGATTGCAAGACATAAATGAATTGAGTCCAAGCTAGTGCTTTGCCTCTCAATTCAGCAGATTGTGAATAAAACACTGATGCCCTGTCTAGTCACCTCCAATTCCACTTTGGTTAACATTGGTGCCAAGGAGGGAGATTCCCGCTTGAGAGTCCTGCACTCCATCAAAGTGGTTCAAATGTAAGTGGGAAGAGCCTGGTCCAAGGTGTTCTGTACTTAATCAGGGTGCAACTTAATCAGGGTGTGATCTCACCATAGCAACATGGCGGTGGAAATCCCCTTCAATTCTGGATTATAACATCTGCTCTAAGATAAAGAAGTCTAATGTATGATTGCTTGCATGTGTCTGTGTTAGTGTCATGTGTCTGACTAATGAAACACTTCAAAGAACTTTCAGGCATGGTTTAACCTAAAAAAGCCTTTATTAGTGTAGAGACGTGTCAGCACGGCATGATGGATGCCAAGATCTGAATTTCTCTTCCTTTGCACATAACATTCCAGGCATTTCCCCTCCCCTATTTTGAGGTCATGATTCACATCTTCCAATTAACCTGGAGGGCAAAGATTCACTTCCGTTCCTTATAATTCTCCTCCCCTTTCTCTGTCATCTGAATTAACTCTAAAAATACCAGACAGTTCTGCATATTTTGTCAAAGCAAGAATATTCAATATTAGCAGCGTTGACAGTTAGAGTTTTACAGCTTTCCAGTGAAAAAATAAGCCCCCAAAATAAGCATACTTTCAAAATGAGCAGGAGGCATAGTTTAGAAAAACTTTATCTCTAAATATATATAAACATGATACATACAGTTTCATTCAGCTCTGGGGAACATCAACAACTCTTAACTTGGAGATCAGAAAAAACACATAGAGAAGACTAAGACATGCCCAGACCTAGGCTGGATCACATGCTTCACACAGCCAATACTCTGTTTTAATCAAAAACCGTTCTCATTGGCTGGCTTGTTGCTATGGCTATTCCAGTTCATAAAATTTCTTACACACTGACAGTCTGGCCTGATATTCCCTGAGAGAAGCCCATGGAAGCCATGAACTCCTAATCCTTATCAAATCTTTTATGATGGTCCCCAGCAGGAACCAGTTCCAGTAATCTGAGAAAGGATACCACCGGGCAGCCAGGCAGCTGTTATACCCATATGATCCTCAGTTTGTATTTGCCACACAGATTAACACACCCTGGATCTCAGGAGATGTACTGGTAGTGGTAGCAGTCAGTTAAGAGACAGTGGGCAAAACAAGAGGTTCAGAAGGGACTCTCCCTGGATTTTTGGGTTGTAAAAATAATGGCAGGAAAATTATTTTATCAGACTTGAAAGAAACTGTTAATGTAGTTTACAATGAAAGTGAATTAATTTATCTGGTCATGTTTTCCATCTGGTCTATTTTGTAAGATAAATCAACAGGGTCTTATGATTAAAGCTGGCCTTCTTCAATTTCCAAACAATGTAACATTATTATCTTTGCCCACTCTGATTTCAGTTATACATGCTCAGTCCATTACATCATCCACTAACAAGATTTACTGTAGAGCAGCATAACTGTTTGCAACCAAACCTGCCATTAAGCATTGACATTTGAGGCCAAGATCGCTAGCAATTCAGCCAGACACAGGATGCAATTCAGGATCACCACTTAATGATAGGGGCACCTTGGCCTATAACAATCCACCCAATACTCCCCATTTTACCTCCCTTACCCAACACTAAAGGGATATAACTATCCTTGCCCACACCTGCCTGGGTAGATCAATCCCCTCTGCTTTTCAGCTAGCATGGAACCTTCAAATCCTCAAAAATCTAATCCAGGCCCACTATTCAAACACCATTCCATTGGGCCTTTGACACCCAACTTTATAGAATTCACATACACCAATTCATACATCTTTCCCATATCACAGTGTTAGAGCCTCAATCTACCAGCCACCATCCTGCTAATGTCTGGTTAGATGGCTTTCACCGTCTAGTTGGCCTCTCACCACAAAGGGAATATCCCATCCCTTTTCTCATCTCTCATTCTGGTGATCCCCAGAAAAATGTGTCCAAAGAGATTTGAGCTGGAATTCCCCAGTGAGTGTTATTAATCAATTCCCCTGTCTTTCTATTCTGGTTCTACCCTTGATACTACAGCAGAAGGATAGCTTCAAGATCAAAAGAAGTGATAATAGAACTTTACACTACTCTAGCGAGGCCACACTTGCAATATTGTGTACAGTTCTGGTCACCAAGATTAATAAAAAAACATGCTAAGACCCTAGAAAGTGTGCAGAGAAGAGCAACAAAGGCTAAATTATGGAGGTTAAATTGCATGAACAGTTAGGGAGATTAGTATGTCTAGCCTACCAAAGATTAGGAGGGACATGATAACTGTCTGCCCACACAGAAGAGAGGATTATTCTCCAAAGCACCAGAGGACAGGACAAGAAGTCATGGGTGGAAACTTTTTAAAGAGAGATCCAACTTAGAAGAAATCATTTTCTGATAGTGAGAACAATTAATCAATGGAATAGCTTGCCTCCTGGAGTTGTGGGTGCTCCATTACCAGAGGTTTTCAAAAATAGACTGGACAACCATTTGGTTGTGTAAGGTCTCCTGCTGGACAACCATTTGGGATGGTGTAAGGTCTCCTGCTTTGACCAAGCAATTTGACTAGAAGAACTTTGAGGTCCCTTTCAGCCCCATGATTCTATGTTCTGTGTTCTAATTGGCAGCCATCTAATTCATAGTGGCTTTTCTTTCCAAGAATCAGCCTTGAGTCTTCAACCCCAAGTAGACTTGAGATAGAAAATATATCAAAATATTAGTTACTATTCTAAGAAACAGTATTTAATACATTAATGTTAATAAACTAATTAAAAACTTCATTTTCTTCAACTACCATTTGTTCATTAAAATAAGATTCTCTCTGTGAGTCTGAGTATATTTCTGTATGACCCTGAATTTTAAATCATTGTGTCAGAGGTTTCCAGGATGACACATAATGTTTGGATAATAAGTGCTCTATTTACAAAATAAATATAAGTATAAAGTCAGTTCAGTTTCACAAGCCAAAGAGTCACAGGTGAATTGCACTTGATTAGATTCATATTGACCAAAAAACATACTCAGGATTTTGTTGGATTTGACAGGAACCATAGTAAAGATGAATAAAATCCATAGGAAATTACTCTTTTGCTCCCCACATTTCATTGTCTCCATACAGGAATTAATTGCTCATCTCTGAATGGGATTCACAATTATCTGCATGGGTCTATGACAACTCGCCATGGCCAATTCGCCATGGCCAACTTTCCGCAGCTAACTCACTATGGGACAACTCGCCATGGCTAATTCACCATGGCAATTCACTGATATCAAAGAAAGAGGAATAAAATCATTAAAGAAAGGATGCCAAAGGAGGGATAAAATGAAATGTGAATGACAAAAATTAAAATATTTTTAAAATTATTTTAAATAATTAAATTTTTGAACTGTCTTGCAGTGAGTAGTCCCTTGGCAAATTGGCAATGGTGAGTTTTCCCACAGTGAGTTGACCATGGCGAATTGGCTGTGTTGAGTTGTCTCTTTCCAATCTGCATACCTTTTAGAAAATTCCCCTAGGGAAAAAAAAAGTCTAAATAAGTCCATATTAAGATGATACACTTCATGCCCATGCTAAAAGTGTCTATTGATCCTGGGTTTTCTAAAAGTATTTTTTTTTTGCAAATATTTGGGGCCAAATACTCCAATCTCAAAGGCTCATCTTCAAAGTTTGAAGCCACATCTGTGAATTCTGCCTTTGGACCCTTTCGTGTTCATGGAAGGGTTCAGAGAAGTGACAATTCTGTGTCTTGAAATTACATAAATCATAGTGATTTATTTGTTGTCTCTATGTTAAGTCCTTGGAGACATTCTACAAACTTTCAGAAAACTTAACACAAACATGTCAGAAAATGTTTTGATACCAATTTTACTCTCAAAAACAATGTTGGGTGGAATCTATCTCAGAAATGATGGCTGAATAAATGGCCATTGGGACAGAAAGAGAATCTGGGAGTCATTTTAGGTCAAGCAGGAACTTTGATTATCTCCTCTGGCTGGACTCTGGCTGGATCTGAAGCATCTGTCTTGGAAGAGGTTTTCATTTCATTTCCTCTTCATCTCATTCTTTGTTAAATAGCAGATACCACAGAGAAGGCTCAGTCAGTAACACAAGACATGTTGCTACTCCTTCTATTTGTGCTGTTTCTGTGGCCACAAACAGATGGTGGGATGTTCAAAGCCAAATGCCTCCTGACTCTGGAGCAGAGTAAAGTGGACCCAGAGAATCATTATAAGCTAGGAGATTTCTTCATTAGTGCCATAATCTCTACAACGATTGCTACATTTCGTTCATTAAGCTTCAATAGAAGTCCTTCAATAAAATTCGATGCGTAAGTCAATCTTTCTGCACAACATTGGAACCATTCTATTTCCAAATAATGTCTATAATTCCAGCCCTTTAAAAACAAAGTGGTCTTCCCTTATTCTGCTGTTTTGTTAACTCAATTTTTGATTCTACTTTGGGGTCCCTATTGCATAAGGAAGGATATTTTGAGCTGTCCAATATCAGAACCCAGGAAATCAAGATAATTTCCCCCATCCATTTTCCTTTACATCCTATGAACAGAGCTAGTATGTGGATACAGAAGAACAGAATGACCTCATCCTTCCATTTATTATAACAAAACAGAGCTGGAAGGGACTTTAGAGGCCTTCTAGTCCAATCCCCTGCTCAAGCAGGAGACCCTATACCATTTCAGACAAGTAGATGTCCAATCTCTTCTTAAAAACCTCCAGCGGTGAAGCACCCACAACTTCTGAAGGCAAGCTATTCCACTGGTTAATTGTTCTCATTCTTAAGAAGTAAATCCTCATTAGTTCTATGCTGCTACTGTCCTTCTTTAGTTTCCATCCATTGTTTCTTGTCCTGCCTTCAGGTGCTTTGGAGGATAGGTTGACCCTTTTTCTTTGTGATGGTCCCTCAAATACCGGAACACTACTTTCATGTCACCACTAGTGCTTCTTTTCTCTAGACTAGCCATATCCAAAACTGCAGTGGTACTAATCTTGACTATATGCTTCTGTTTATGCAACCAAGGATTGCATTAGCTTTTGGGGCCACTGCAGCACATTACTAGCTTATATTTAAGTGATCATTCACTAGGACTCCAAGATCCCTCTCACAGTTACTGTTTTTGAGCCATGTTTCACCTAATTTGTATTTGTACATTTGATTTTTCCTACCTAAATGTAAAACCTTGCTTTTCTCTACATTTCATTTCATTTTGATGGGTAGGGCCCATTGTTCAAGTTTGTCAAGATCCTTCTGTATCTTGAGCCTATCTTCTGGAGTATTGGTTATTCCTGCCAGCTTAGTGTCATCTGCAAATTTGATGAGTTTCCCTTCTATTTCCCCATCTAAGTCATTTATGAAGATATTGAAGAGTACTGGGCCTAAGACAGAAACTAATGGTACCCCACTGCTTACTTCCCTCCATGTAGATGTAGTACCATAAAGGACTACACATTGAGTATGGTTTGTCAGCCAGTTACAAATCCATCTGGTGGTGATGCTGTCTATCCCACATTTTTCTAGTTTACCAAGAAGTAGGTTATGGCCTACTTTGTCAAATGTCTTGCTGAAGTCTAAGTATACTATGTCCACAGAATTGTACTAGTCTATTAATTTAGTCACTTTGTCAAAAAGTGAAATAAGATTGGTTTGGCATGATCTGTTTTTGACAAACCTTCTGCTGGCCCTAATTTACCCCTAAACTGAGCTGGACTCTATGGTATGTCTGGTCCAAGCACAAAGGAATGATAAGTTTTCTCTCTACATCATAGATGAGATAATTCCACCACTGTTTTTCCACACCAAAATTTACTGCTGGCATAAAATAGTCACAGTTAAGAACCATGAACTTTAAATCCATAGACTATTCAAGTGTCTCTGAATGGCATTCAGGAATTCATCTCAGGACCCTATACATCATATGAAGAATGGTTGCAGGATTTGACTATTTAATGAAAAGAAGGACTAGGGTTGACACGATAGCATTGTTCCAATATCTAAGAGGCTGCCACAAAGAAGAGGGAGTCAAGATATTCTCCAAAGCACCTGAAGGCAGGACAAGAAGCAATGGATGGAAACTAATCAAAGAGAGAAGCAACCTAGAACTAAGGAGAAATTTCCTGACAGTTAGAACAATTAATCAGTGGAACAACCTGCGTACAGAAGTTGTGAATGCTCCAACACTGGAAGTTTTTAAGAAGAGACAGGACAACCATTTGTCTGAGATCATATAGGGTTTCCTGCTTGAGCAAGGGGATGGACTAGAAGACCTCCAAGGTCCCTTCCAACTCTGTTATTTTGTTATTCTATTTCTAAAATTAAAACTATTTTATTGGTTGGTTTCTTGGTTGGTATATATATTTTTTATTTATAAACCTCAATACTAGGTATCTTACCATTACAAGTAAAAAATTGAAAACAGGAAAAAAATAATAAACAACGCAAGAAACAACAACAACAAAAAAAACCAAACAAACTCCCAAACAAACCCTGAATATCCATCCAAAAGAAATTGTTCTTTACCAGCTTCTGAATGTCATCCACTCAGGATCCAATTTCAAAAATATTCATTCTATCTGGAACATACAAGCACTAATAATAAATATATTCTTGTATCTGTCTGGGGATATTGCCCATTTTATGAAGACTACAGAAACAGTTTGTCAAATATTGAATAAAATGTTTGAAGATAAATGCATGTAATTGAAGTCATGTTAGTGTACCCAGTTGAAAGAGTGCCTTTTAAAACTATAGTCTAACATTTTATGTTGTTTTGGTTCTTTTTCTATGGTAATATTTTGGAATATCACAAATCGTTGGAAAGAATAATTGTGATTGACTGGATTGAAATATAATTATGGAAGAAAAGTTAAATATTATTCTCACTGATATGTTTGTATCTGCAGAAAATCACCCAAACTTTATTGGAAATTTGTACCCTACATTTTAACCACCAAGGACATCAACCACAATAATCCTCTGTTACTTAACCTCACCCTGGGTTATAATACCTATGAAAACTTCTATAAGGTAGAAATGACTTCAGATCCTTTGCTGGATCTACTTTCAGATGGGGAAGCTAATGTTCCCAACTACAGATGTGGAAGGCAGAGAAACACAATGGTTGTTCTGGAAGACTCTGAGACTGGGATCTCCATCCAGATTTCAAACATGTTGGGCATCTACAAAATCCCTCAGGTATGTCTTTATTGGGGAAATAGTCTTCATTCGTGCATTTTTCAGTCAGAGGTGCTCTACCACAAATGAAAGCATAATTATATTATGGAAATGGTAGGAAATCCATTTTGTTTGTTAAATTTCAATTACAACCACCTTCCATTTGTTTCAGATCAGCTGCAATTTTGCTTCCAAGATTCTGAAGGATAAAACTCAGTTTCCTTTCTTCTACCCAATGTTCCCAGCTGAAGGAGTCCAATACCCAGGGATTGTCAAGCTCCTCCTGTATTTCAGGTGGACCCTGGTTGGTATCGTTGCTCCAGAAAATGACCAAGGGGAGGGATTCATGAGGACATTGTCTTCTTTGATGTTAAGAAATGGTATTTGTGCAGTTATATATCAAACCTTTCCACTTCATAGTCATGCTATACGTATAATGAATGAAAAATATTACAAGTGGAGAGAAGTCAATGTCTTTGTTTATGGTCCAGAGATTAGTTCATTTTTGTTTGGAATTATGATTGTTCAAGCAATACTTCATGAATTCAAGAAACATGTTGACGACAAAGTCTGGATTACTACAGCTCATTGGGATCTCAGTCCTGATTTGATGTTTGATCAATTCTCCTTTAAGTACCTTAGTGCCATTTTTTCCTTTATGATACAGAAAATGAAATGGGCAAACTATGTTGCTTCTATTCCCTTTGTCGAATCCATAGTTAAATTTTTGAAGAAAAACTTTGCATGTTCATCCACTAAAGATGCCTTTTCAGTGAAAATCTGGAGACGGTGCAAACAGAGAGAAGAACTGGAGCCTTTCAGGAAAGAGAATGTGGATCGAATCCAGGCTCTGGACAGCTACATCATTTACAGCACCATCTGGGCTATAGGAAAGGTCTTAAATTCAGCTTCACTCTCCAGATCAAGGAAATCAATGAGGAAGACAGGTATGAAGGTAGAAGGTCCAACACTGAAGGCTTGGCAGGTATTTCTCTTCCTTAGACATGTTGGCTCTGCAGATGAGAATTGGTTTTGTGGATGCCTTGGTTACTTATTCTGAAGAATAAATATTCTGAAATCCAAACTAAATTGATTTTCATTTACATTTCTCTGATCCTTGTATTTGCAATATTTTCCCTTTTGATTTTTTTAAAGTGAATACTTTGATATCTTAGTTGCTCAGCCACCCTTTTATCTCATTGATTAAACTATCTTTTAATGACAGTTTTCCTGGCCAAAATATTATACTATGTCCATGTTTCTCTTTGTTGACATTTCTCTCTCTAAGGAAGGAGTACAGCCATATCACAGAAAATTTTATTCCATCCCTCCTCATGGGATGGGGCAGTCTCTGATTGCACTTCCCATGGACACAGTCTGAAGAAGTCATTCACTTTATGCATTGCTCCATGGTAGGAAAGGACAGAAAAAGAAAAAAACAAGACTTGGATCACAAGGGGGGAAAAGCCATATAAGAGAATAACAAAACAAATGAGTTGGAATGGACCTTGGAGATCTTCAAATCCACCCCCCTGCTCAAGCAGAGACCCAATACCATTCCACACAAATGGCTGCCCAATCTCTTCTTAAAAACCTCCTATAGTGGAGCACCCCCAACTTCTGGAGGCAACCCATTCCACTAATCAATGCAGTGGCCCCCAACCTTTTGGGCACCAGGGACAGTTTCCATGGAGAGAGGTTTTTCTGCAGACCATGCTGCCTGCATCCTGTAGATGAGGCTTTGCTTGCTTGCATGGCCCAGTTTCTGGCATGCTGCAGACTGGTGCTGGTCCATGGATCAGCAGTTGGACACCCCTGGATTAATGTTTGTTACTTTCATGAAATTTCTCCTTAGTTCTACGTTATGTCTCTCTTTCCATCTGTTACTTCTTGTCTTGCCCTCTGGTGCTTTGGAGAAAAGGTTGACCACCTCTTCTCCTTAATAGCCCTTCAAATATTGGAAGACTGCTATCATGTCACCCCCATCCTAATTGATATTCTCCTAACAAAGTTGGAAACTCAAATAGAATCTTGTTCTTGAACACAGAGAGAAAAATATTCAGATTCCTTATATCCTAAACCAAGGAGTCTTTTCAAAGAGTGTCTGATTTAATTTCTAATCTTCTGTTTTCCTTTCTAGTTTCACTCCTTCCTTCAAAGTTCTCAGTTTCACAATAACTCCATAGAAGGAGTATATTTGAATGAGAAAGGAGATCTGACAGCTGACCTGGACATTGTCAACTGGGTTCTTTTCCTGAACAAATCTGTCAAGAGAGTGAAATCTGGGAGTCTAGAAAAGCTGGCATCCAAGGATTTGAAATTTATCATTGATCAGAAGAGTATCACACAGGTGGAAATGCTAAATAACATGAAATTAATATTTATTTTATTACATCGAAGGCAGCAAAACAGGATTGCACTTTTGGTGTTGTTGGGGATTTTCATTCAAACCCTTTGAATTCTTATAAGAACTGATTATAAACTTATTCTTTACCAGCTGTACAGGCTGCCTCAAATGATACAGTCTTCAGTTTTCATAGGAAATATTCATTGAGTCTATGAAAAGGGACGTAAAATCAGCCAGGCATGCAAATAATATGGTTACTTAGCCAAAACATAGAATCCACCCAACATTTTCTGGATCAGATTAATATCTAAATTTAAAATTAATGTCTACATTTATAGTGCATATGAAATTTTATAAGGGAAGAGAAAGAAAGAAGGAATATGCTGTTCAATCTAATGAATCTCACATTTCCTCTTGGCATCTAGTTAGTGAAACCAAAATCTTTACCCTTCTTGCTTTGCCATGTTTCTGAAACTAAGTTCATTTTGGGGGCATTTTTCCTCTCTCTCTCTCTCTTCAGGCCCTGCCTCCTTCCAGGTGTGTGGAAACATGTCATCCTGGATTCATGAAAGTGCCTCAGGAAGGGAGACCCATCTGCTGCTACGACTGTCATCCTTGTGCAGAAGGAACCATCTCCACCATGGAAGGTGGGTGACACCAGAGGAAAGGAATAGACTTTTGGAAAGAGTCTCTGACATCTTTTATAATGTGGAGTCTTGGTATACATTTTTAAGTCTGGCTTTTAAAAACTATAAATAGAGAGAACTGAATACTTTATTTGGCCAAACATAATCAGAAACAGAAGGAATTTGAAGAGAAGCAAAGAAGATAACAAAGGGGGAAAATAATAATACTACAACTGTACTCTGTGGGTTGATATACATATACATTAGACAGATCTGTGAGAATTAGGTGTTCAGCAGAATGATGGCATGAGGGGAAAAAAATCCTGTCCCTGTATCTAGTTGTCTTGGCATATAACACCCTATAGCCCCATCCTGAGGGAAGGAATTGAAACAGTTTGTGTCCAGGATGTGAGGGGTCTGTAGATATCTTCTCAGTGTCTCCTTCTGATCCATGCAACACACACACACACAAATAAACACATGTACATACACATAGACATACACACCTACATGCAACATATAATTTATATAATATACTATATTTTGTATTTACTATATTTTATATNAAAAGCTCTCTTTTTCAAGTGCTTGAAACTTAAAGTTGTTTCCACTTCTTGCTGAAATCAGAGGAAAAGCTGAGGGTAGTTATTTCTCATCAGCACTCAGGAGATACACAAAGGTGGCAGAAGCCATTGGTGCATGGGCGGGAGGATAATGAAATAGGGGAATTGATCAGTGAGGAGAACTGCTATCCAGACTGAAGACCTGGCCATCTCCTTGATCAAAACAAGAGGGTGGAATTGACATTGGCAAAGGTGAATTTATTAAAACATCTTAACTAACCACCAACTTAAACATGAAGACCAGCAGCTGAGTTAATTGAGAAATATCTTCCTTCTGAAAAGTTTCAGAGCTGCAGCCTTGAGTACAACCTTTTATTCCTTCTTGTGCTAGAGCTAGTGCAGTATAGTGGGTCCCAATGCCCATCCCTCCTGGGGTCATTGGTGGAAGAGCTGCAGATGCTTTGGATTTCATCTTTAAAAGGTGGTTCTTGCAATATGGGATGCAACTAATATCGCCTCTAAAAACAGACACTGTTCCTCCTGTGAA
Organism: Protobothrops mucrosquamatus; assembly: GCF_001527695.2. Lineage (NCBI taxonomy): Eukaryota > Metazoa > Chordata > Lepidosauria > Squamata > Viperidae > Protobothrops > Protobothrops mucrosquamatus. Next base: position 37,457 of record NW_015388379.1, read on the forward strand.
TGTGTAACAGAAGTTCTCTTTTACTTTTGCACTTGTTCTTCTTTGTCACACTATTTAAAATTCCTAACAATTTCTGTATAATATCTTTCTCCATGCACATTCATCCACATCATTACCTATTTCACTCCAATTATGCATCAGATGAAAGACTGTGCTTTATGGAAGATGTTGCTCTTGTCCTTTCCAGATGCTGAAAAATGCACCAAATGCCCAGATGATCAATATCCAAACCTCAATAGAGATGAGTGTATACCTAAAATCAAAACATTCCTATCCTATCAAGAAAATTTGGGGATTGTCCTAGCTTCTTTTGCCTTGTTCCTGTCTTTGGTAACAGGATTAGTTTTGGGAATCTTCATTAAATTCCAAGAAACTCCCATAGTCAAAGCCAACAATCGGGATCTCTCCTACATCCTCCTCATCTCCCTCCTGCTCTCCTTCTTGACCTCATTCCTATTCATTGGTCAGCCAAGGAGAGCCACTTGCCTATTGCAACAAGCAGCATTCAGCAACATCTTCTCAGTTGCCACTTCTACTGTCTTGGCCAAAACAGTCACAGTGGTGATCACATTTTTGGCCACAAAACCAGGGAATAAAGTACAAAGATTTCTGGGGAAGAGCCTGGCCAACTCCATCATCCTTTCTTGTTCTGGTGTCCAAGTTGTCCTCTGTAGCATCTGGTTGGGCACCTCTCCCCCATTCCTTGAATCGGATATGTATTCACAATCTGCAGAGATCATCCTGCAATGTAATCAAGGCTCTGTTGCCATGTTGTACTTTGCCCTTGGCTATATGGCCTTCCTGGCTCTCATCTGCTTCATGGTGGCTTTCCTGGCCAGAAATCTTCCTGGGGCCTTCAACGAAGCCAAGCTCATCACCTTCAGCATGCTGGTCTTCTGCAGTGTCTGGATATCCTTTGTACCCACTTACTTGAGCACCAAGGGGAAGTACATGGTGGCTGTGCAGGTCTTCTCAATCTTGGCTTCCAGTGTTGGCCTGCTGTGCTGCATCTTCATCCCCAAGTGTTACATTATTTTTTTAAGACCTGATCTGAATACGAAAGAACATTTGATGTCAAAATAAAATAAATATTAACTTTTGGTATGTCTTTCCCCAAAAGGTCAGGATTATTAATTGCTATGTTGATGCTCCTTAAAAAGCACACACAAACTTGTTTTGGTTTGTTTTGGTTTTGCACATAACTCCCCCCTTTTTGCATTTAGAATACTCTTAAAAGAGTATCTCTCTCTCTCTTTATCTGAAAAATAATGAGAAGATGACATTAACAGTATGCAATAATTTGAGCTGCTTTTTTCACAGAAATAGAAAAATAAAATTCTTCTAAACATGGTGGCTGAAGAAGCAAGTGATTTCTCTTCTTGGAGATAGAAACTTTGGCATAGGGAGTCCTTATCTCTTTATTCTGCTCAGACATCACACTTCTTCCAGCTGACTGCTACAGCATGGGAAGTAAGCTACAGAACATTATACATATATTTCTTAGATTTTTTAGGAGGCCAACATGGTGGCAATCTGAGAGGAGATGCTAGTCTTAGTAACTTTAAGAACAATGAAAGATCCTTCTCCTTCCACAACTATGGTTAGCAACATTGGCCTTCTAAGCTGAAAGCAGGTCCAGCACAGAATTGCAAGTTATTCTTGGGTCCAAATAATTGGCATGAAAGTTGTAACTCTGGTCAGGTGTAGATTGGGGACGACCTATAGATCATGGTTGATCTCTTGGGTAGAGTGGACTTTCCAATGGCTGGTGGATGCTCTCCTAGTAAAGTCTAATTTAAACTAAATTAGAACAGAGAAAACAAAAAAAGAATAAGAGAAATATTTTAAACTCTTTGTCTCAATTTATATTGTGACTTTCTTTTTTCTATAATCTATCCTATTTAATCATTAAAACCATGAATTTCAGGTTCACTTTTGTGGACTTTTTACACAAAAGCCCATAAGTTGTTGCAATTACCAGTAATTGTAGATTTTGCTTTTTCTCTAATGAAAAAGGTGAGTTTGTTCATCTCAACAAGTTCTATTAATTTCATTCACCATTTCTCCGTGTTGTGTAGTGCTGAATCTTTCCAACTCTGTCCATATAGTAATGTTTCCACAGCCAACTGTCACTGATCGGAATCTTGACTCTGTTGCTAGGCAACCAACCTAATGAAACCTCCCTTCTACTCTCCTTTCTCCTGGGCGATGACAAGCCAAAACCTCAAGAGCCAAAGTAGGGGAATACATAGGGGACAAAGGGCCCCCTTGTCTTGTCCCCTTCTGGATATCCTATGGTTTAATTAGATCACCATTAACCATAATTCTGAAGTGTATATATTGATTTAATTCCTTGAATAAAATTCTCTCCATATCTTCCAGACTTCAAATGAGAATTATCAAAAGCTTTCTCTGCATCTAAGAAAATTAACGCAGCTTGTTTTTCATGATGTTGTTATAAATATTCTATTACATCCAATTCAATTCTCCAATTGTCTTTTGTCTTTTATGTAGACATTGGTCTTCATGAATAAACTCTTGAAAAATATTTTTAATCTATTAGACAAAACTAATGTAAACAGTTTCTAATCACCATTTAATAGGAAAATTGATCTATAATTCTTATAATATCTCTATATAAGCATTGCCTGGAATTTTCAGCTTCGATTAGATTTTAAAAGGGGATATTAGCACTTTTAACATGGCTTCATTAACGTCAGGAGAGCAGTCCTTTCAACAGGTCCAAGAAGGCTCCACACCCATTTGTACCACTCAGGTGACCCTGAAGACACAGATAAGCCTCCAGGTAGCTTTAACGACTCGCTAAAAGAATGCAAATGACCAGCTGTCTGCAAGGAATAGAAATCTTTCCATTCCCCACCATCCAGTCAGAGCTGAAGAAGCTTCTTGGATGAGAAGCAAAACATCTTCAAAAAACAAACAAACAAACAAGAAAGTCCAGTTGCCTCATGAAAAAGCATTTTGGGGCTGAACAAGATGGCTGCAAAAAGATGCCTCAGGCTCTCTCCCAGAAGGGGATTGAAAGAATATTGTCCATAAAAACCACAACTAAAATAATAGAATGGATAGAGCCCCTCCCCTATATATTTCTGGGATATCAACAAGATTCCTATTGCACAAGTGTTATGTTTCAAAAAGCCGGATGTGGCATCACAGGCCTCAATAGGCTAAGGGCATTAGACAAATAAGCTGCCTTGGGAATTCAAAAAAGCTCAGTGGGCATTTTGGAATTTTAAAGTAAAAGATTGGAGACATTATCTTCTAAGCACCCTTTAATTATTTCAAGCAAAATTGTTGGCCCTCTTATGTATGGAGAGGAACTTGGATCATCTTCTAGGTGTGGAATGATAGAAAGTATTGAGACTAAAAATTCCTCTGTCTCACATTTCTATATTTCTTCTGGTCATAAGATGCTCCTTTGTATTCAAGTCTGGCCTTAGGATTATAATGTAGCACTTGGGGATGAAGATGCAGCCCAGCAGACCAGCACTAGAGGCCAAGATGGAGAAGACCTGAACAGCTACCATGTATTTCCCTTTGGTGCTCAGGTAAGTGGGCACAAAAGTCACCCAGACACTGCAAAAGACAAGCAGGCTGAAGGTGATCAGTTTGGCTTCGTTGAAGGCCCCAGGGAGATTTCTGGCCAGGAAAGNCACTTGGGGATGAAGATGCAGCCCAGCAGACCAGCACTAGAGGCCAAGATGGAGAAGACCTGAACAGCTACCATGTATTTCCCTTTGGTGCTCAGGTAAGTGGGCACAAAAGTCACCCAGACACTGCAAAAGACAAGCAGGCTGAAGGTGATCAGTTTGGCTTCGTTGAAGGCCCCAGGGAGATTTCTGGCCAGGAAAGCCACTGTAAAGCAGATGCCAGCCAGGATTCCCATGTAGCTGAGGGTGATGTAGAACATGACAACATAGCCTTCATTACATTGCAGGATGATTTCTCCAGACTGGGAGTGGAGGTCAGAGTCGGGGAAAGGGGGAGAAAACCCCAGCCAGATGGAACAGATGACAATTTGGACAGCAGAACAAGAAAGGATGATGGAGTTGGCCAAGCTCTTCCCCAACCATCTCTTCACTCGGTTTCCTGGTTTTGTGGCCAGGAAAGCCAGCACTACTGTGATTGTTTTGGCCAAGAGAGAAGAAATGGCAACTGAGAAGACGATGCTGAACACTGCTTGTCGGAGAAGGCAGGTGGCTTTCCTTCGTTGACCAATGAAGAGCAAAGGAGACAAGAAGCAAAGCAGGAGGGAGACCACAAGGATGTAAGAGAGGTCCCGGTTGTTGGCTTTGACAATGGGAGTTTCTCGATATTTAATGAATATAATTAAAACAAGGACTGTGGATAAGAACAAGAGTAGTACAAAGGAGACCAGGATTATGCCCAGATTTTCTTCATAAGACAGAAAGACTATAATTTTGGGGATACATTGGACTCGGTCCTCATTTGGATATTGATCAGGTGGACACTTGGTGCATTTTTCTGTATCTGAGAATATGAAAAGGATTATTTTTTTAACAAACTCTCCATTCACATTTAAAGAAGTATCTTTTTGGGACAACAGCTGGTACCGGAAACATTTTTCCAAATGCATGTTTTAACATGTCTTCAGAATAAAATTAATAAGAATACCTTCTAATATATAAATATATAGCTAAAATCTATGGAATTTGGGCAAATCTTAGGAACAGAAGGATTTCATGTTTAATGTGCAGAACCACCATAAGGCCACACTTGGAATACTGCCTCCAGTTTTGGTAACCATGATGTAAAAAAGATGTTGAGAGTCTAGAAAGAGTACAGAGAAGAGCAACAAAGATGATTAGGGGACTGGAGGCTAAAACATATAAGGAATGGTTGCTGGAATTAGGTATGTCTAGTTTAATGAAGAGGATGAGGGGGTACATGATAGCAGTGTTCCAATATCTCAGGGGCTGCCACAAAGAAGAGGGAGTCAAGCTATTTTCCAAAGCGCCTGAAGGCAGGACGAGAAGCAATGGATGGAAACTAACCAAAGAGAGAAGCAACCTAGAACTAAGGAGAAACTTCCTGACAGTTAGAACAATTAACCAGTGGAACAACCTGCCCCCAGAAGTGGTGAATGCTCCAACACTGGAAGTTTTTAAGAAGAGACTAGACAGCCATTTGTCCAAAATGGTATAGGGTTTCCTGCCTGAGCAGGGGTTTGGACTAGATGACCTCCAAGGTCCCTTCCAACTTTATTATTATTATTATTATTGTTGTTGTTGTTGTTGTTGTTGTTGTTATTATTATTATTATTATTATTATTATTATTATTATTATTATTATTATTATTATTATTATTATTATTATTATTATTGAGCAGGGGATTGGAGTAGAAAACCTCTAAGATCCCTTCTAACTCCGTTGTTCTGTTCTGTTCAACAGATAAACCCAAATTAAAAAACTGCCAGTAGTAAAGCTTGTCCAATCTGGGAAACTTTACTGCCTCTAATTAAATCCTCTTTCAAGTCCTTTTTGCTATTCCTCCCCTTAGATAATAAATTGAGCAGTTAGAAGATGAACAAGAAAACAGTTGAGCTTCAATTTGTCTTTTAAATCGCATTTTCATGAAAATGCTTTGGATGAATTCACTTCTACAAGGCCTGCCGTTTTATTTTGGTGTCACCCACCTTCTTGACTGGAGATGGTCCCCTCTGGACAAGGAATGCAGTTGTAGCAGCAAACTGGCTCTCCTTCCTGAGCCTGCTTGACAAATCCAGGATGACAATTTTCCACACATTTGGACTGAGGCAGAGACTAAGTAGAAAAACCAGCAATGCCAAAAAATATGTTAGGACTCACCATCCATGGAAAATAAAGGTCAAAATGAATATTAGCCAAAGAGTCTCTGGACTTCATTTAGGCAAGTGTGAACTCTCTAACTAGTTCCAAATAGTTGCGGGAGATACAACTACTGGCAGATTCTTCATTTAGTCCATCTCTTTTGGTTTTGGAATATCTCATTGAAATAAAAGATTTTTCTACTTAATAATGTTAGGAGGGATGGAATTCAGAAAAGATTTAAGCATTAAGTGACAATCAGTGGTTTTCTTCTCATGGTTGTATTAAAATTTATTCCTCCGATCTTCATATATCCATGATTTTAAAGTATGATGATGTATTTGTGTTAAATTATAGAATCAAAATTATTCTAAAAGATTTACTAAAGTTTTATTCTATTAGACTTATGAAAAAAGAATAAAACTGTGATGTTGAAAGAAGCTTATCACTGGTAGGATGTGTAAAGGGTTCTTCAAGACTACATAAAACATTAAAAAGCTGCTCCCCTTTGAAAGTAGTGTAAAATAGTCTCCTGGTTAAGATACATAAGAAAAGGTCCTTACAATTAGAGGTGTCAACCTTAAAGGTAGAGGGACTTTGCTTATTTGTATATTTTTCTTTAACTGATATGGCTGCCATCTTAGTTATATGAGATTACAAACAAGTGCCTAATATCTAAACTGTAGTTAGATGACATAGAGGTAAGGTCATGAGAACATGTCCCTCAAATGTCAAGCAACTCTTGCTTGCAGGAGATGAACATAAGCCTTTTGTTGGAAAAAGTTATTTCTAAGGCCCAGCTAGATATCTAAGAAAAGGCCCTTTGTGTTGAAGAACTACAGTTAGGTGACACCAAATGGCATGGAAAGACAGACCCACATTTATTATTAGGTAAATTTGGAGCCTCATTTCTGCTCAGCAAGACTTAATGTAGGAAACAATCATGATAAACAATATCATTTGCGGGTTATCCGATTGAATGCCCTCCTACAAGCCAAAACCCAAATCTAGGTAACATTTCTTTCAAATTGTCCCTTATTACTTCCAATATTAGGAGTGGCTAATACTTCTTTGGATCAAAATCATGTTTTCAGTGCTCCAGTTTTCTGGGGTCCAGGCATTATCTCACATCAGACCAATCATTGTGATTTCAGGTGAACAGAATGCCTTAGACTTCCTCCCAACGACCAGGAAGTCTATTGCTCTATCCCAATGGGGTGAAAGGAAACCATGGATAATTCTGGCCACATGTGGCCTGCTTAAAAACATTGCTGACTGTGGACCTTCTCTTTCAAGGGACACTGTGCCCAGCCAAGACAATCTGAATCCCAGGGGTTATCTTGTTTCAATTTCATTTGATTCAGTCAAAACCTAAACTTGGGAACTATTTAACAGAATTGCCTTCTCCTTTGCTATTTTAGAACAAAGAACAAGCAAAATTGAATCTACCAGTACCACAATCATCAGCATTTGAGGGCCTTTCTCATCAGTTTTATGGAAATACCAGATTGTATAGGATGCACAAAAGGACCATGATCTGTGTCCTGAAAATTTGTTACCCAGCATCTTATGTTGGACAGTGCAAAATCAGCTTAAAGCAATATTCCATATTTTAGCATGTAAAGGATACCTGCCTTCCAAGCAGTATAAAAGAAACCTGTTAGATTTCTACTCTCCACATTCAATTCTCAGTGAAGATCAACCACCTAGTTAATTAGGCTATACCAACTTGAAATGGGTGCTTAGGCTTTTGGAGATAGAGAATGGACACCAATATTTCTCCCACCTTGTTGAGCAACTTTAGCGATGACAGAGTATCTTTATTGACTGTAAATCTCTGCCTTTCAAAACTCCCCAGTTGTTCATCGATGGGATCAAACCAGGGAATAAACACCCAGTTTATGACATTCAGATCTGCTGCTACAAGAGGTAAAACCAGGTTCATGTTAAAGGTTACCCTTTTTAACCTTTTGAATAAGAAGAGGTCTTTACCTACCTTGATCTTGTCTTTGTAGGTCCTTAAAATTTTCGTCTTTTGAACCAAAGAATAGGGTCCATCAGAAAAGTGTAGACTTTGAAAGTAGATGTCAACAGTTTGATCATTTATATCGTCGATTCTCTTGTAGTGTTATTACTTGTAACTCACATAAATTGATCAATCATATATTGAAAAAAATATGCATTGACAAAATATAATTGACCAAATTTGTCTATTAAAGGGAAAATATTAGAACATATCAAAAATAATTTGAACAAAGAATCAAACAATGAGATTATTCATAAATGCCTTGGGGGGGGGGGGGAGAAAGCATAGAGTTCTCAAGAAGAAAGTAGCCAGGCTAATCTTCTCCCAAGTAGACCAGATGGGAAACATGATCACATGAGCTAATTTTACATTATTGTAAGGGTACATTTCAGAAAATGAAAAAGAGACACTTAACAGAATTGAATAACAGAGTTGGAAGGGAGCATGGAGGTCTTCTAGTCCAACCCTCTGCTCAAGCAGGAGACCCTGTACCATTGTGGACAAATGGCTGTCCAATCTCTTCTTAAAAATCTCCATAGATGGAGCATCTACAACTTCTGCAGCAGGTTGTTCCACTGATTAATTGTTCTAAGTGTCAGGAAATTTCTCCTTAGTTCTAGGTTGCTTCTCTCTTTGATTATTTTCTATTCATTGCTTCTTATCCTGCCTTCAGGTGCTTTGGAGAATATTTTGATTCCATCTTCTTTGCGGCAGCACCTCAAATATTGGAACACTGCAATCATGTCTCCCCTAGTCCTTCTTTTTATTAAAGTAAGCATACCCAATTCCTGTAACTGTTCTTCATAAGTTTTAGGCTCCAGTCCCCTTATCATCTTTGTTGCTCTTTTTCTTCAAAGTCTCTGCATCTTTTTTATAATCTGGTGACCAAAACTGAATGAAGTATTCTAAGTGTGGTCTTACTAAGGCTTTATAAAATTGTACTAATATTTCACATCAGGGGTCTTCAAACGTGGCCCTTTTATGACTTTTGGACTTCAACTCCTAGAATTCCTCAGCCAGGCACGCTGGCTGAGGAATTCTGGGTGTTGAAGTCCACAAGTCATAAAAGGGCCAGGTTTGAAGACCCCTGCTTCACATGATCTTGATTCTATCCCTCTGTTAATACAACCTAGGATTATGTTGGCTTTTTTTGCTGCTACCACACACTGCTGGTTCATATTTAAGTGATTGTCTACTAGGACTCCAAGATTCCTCTAACAATTATAAAACCTCTTAGTTAATGAAAGAGTTACTCTTCCAGTAACTAAAATATGTTACACAGAAGCTTAAAATCTGTTCACTGTTATTCCAGAGCATCATAAATGAAAAAAATAAACTAAGTTACAACAGAAGAGATTGCGGATGAATAAGAGGAAAAATCTTAAAAGGAGTAGAACTTTTAGAGCTGAGCCAGTGAACCAGGAAAGGCCAGTCTCCCCTTCATTGATTGTCTTAATGCAACAACTGAGAAGGCATCCAAAAAACCAAAAAGCAAGACAAGAAGCAATGATTGAAACTAACAAAGGAGAGAAACAACCTAGAATTAAGGAGAAATTTTCTAATAGTGAGAGCAATCAACCAATGAAATAGCTTGCCTTCAGAAGTTGTGGATGCTCCATCAATGAAGGCTTTCAAAAAGAGATTGGACAACCATTTGTCTGAAATGATATAGGGTCTGCTGCTTGAGCAGGGGGTTGGACTAGAAGACCTCAAGGTCCCTTCCATCTACATGGAGGGAAGTGTGTAGTGGGGTGCCCCAGGGCTCTGTTCTGGGCCCAGTGCTCTTCAACATCTTCATCAACGATTTGGATGAGGGGATAGATGGAGAAATCATCAAATTTGCAGATGATACCAAGATGGCAGGAATAGCCAACACTCCAGAAGACAGGCTTAGGATACAGGAGGATCTGGACAGACTTGAACACTGGGCACTATCTAACAAAATGAAATTCAATGGTGAAAAAAGTAAGGTTCTACATTTAGGCAAGAAAAACCAAATGTACAGGTATAATATAGGGGGTACCTTGCTCAATAGTAGTAACTGTGAGAGGGCTCTCGGAGTCCTAGTGGACAATCACTTAAATATGAGCCAGCAGTGTGCTGCAGCTGCCAAAAAGGCCAACACAATGCTGGGCTGCATTAACAGAGGGATAGAATCAAGATCACGTGAGTATTAATACCACTTTACAATACCTTGGTAAGGCCACACTTGGAATACTGCATCCAGTTTTGGTCACCATGATGTAAAAAAGATGTTGAGACTCTAGAAAGAGTGCAGAGAAGAGCAACAAAGATGATTAGGGGACTGGAGGCTAAAGCATATAAGGAAAGGTTGATGGAATTGGGTATGTCTAGTTTAGTGAAGAGAAGGACGAGGGGGGACATGATAGCAGTGTTCCAATATCTCAGGGGCTGCCACAAAGAAGAGGGAGTCAAGCTATTTTCCAAAGCGCCTGAAGGCAGGACAAGAAGCAACGGGTGGAAACTGATCAAGGAGAGAAACAACCTAGAACTAAGGAGAAACTTCCTGACAGTTAGAACAATTAACCAGTGGAACAACCTGCCTCCAGAAGTGGTGAATACTCCAACACTGGAAGTTTTTAAGAAGAGACTGGACAGCCATTTGTCTGAAATGGTATAGGATTTCCTGCCTGAGCAGGGGTTGGACTAGATGACCTCCAAGGTCCCTTCCAACATTATTATTATTATTATTATTATTATTATTATTATTATTATTATTATTATTATTATTATTATTATTATTATTATCATCATCATCATCATCATCATCATCATCATCATCATCATCATCATCATCATCATCATCTGATTCTATATTTTGTGTTCTATGTCCAAGACACATTAATTCGAACCCCTGAAGGAAGAGAATGTTGAGCTATATGACCTCATAGTGTCCTTCAAACTTATGAATGTAAAATTCTACACTGTTACTCATAATACCCTACATAAAGCAAATTATTTAAAAATAATATACTGCTCAAAAAAATAAAGGGAACATTTTACCATGGAACTGAAGGGGTTTGCGTTCTCTTTATTTTTGTGAGCAGTATACATCATTTTAAAATTAGCAGTTTTAACATCAATATGTGAGTCATAGTGCCCATTCTTTGAAACTCTTTCTTTCTTTCTTTCTTTCTTTCTTTCTTTCTTTCTTTCTTTCTTTCTTTCTTTCTTTCTTTCTTTCTTTCTTTCTTTCTTTCTTTCTTTCTTTCGATTTGTTTGCCACCCATCTCACCCTGAGGTGACTCTAAGCATCATGCAACATTAAAGGCAATAAACCATAAATATTAAATGTTTCTAATCACAATAAAAATTACAATTAAAAGGATGAACAGGAAAGGAGCAAGATGCACAGTGGAAGAGTAATCCATCAACCACCTCCAGTCAGTGATGGGTTTCAAATAATTTAACAATCAGTTCTCTGCCTTGCCTTCCCTGTGCCTTGGTCAGAGTGAGCTGCTTGGGGGGTTGGCTGGGGTGGGGGCAGGAGGACCCAGTGGGGGGGGCAGGAGCTCCCAGTTGCGGAATTGCTGGAGGTCCCAGCTGGGGGGGCAGGAGTCTCAGAATGAGGTGGGTGCAGGAGGGTGGGGGGGGTCAGCAGGTCCTGGCTGGGGGGAAGGTGAAGGGGTCTGGTTACGGGGGACAGGAGAGCCAGGACACCTCCCCAGAGGAAAGTAGCACCCCGCTGTCTGAGCCTCTCATCCACACCACAGTCATGTAGGATTGTGTAAAAGGGGGCTGGAGGGGAAGTGGCAAGATGTGCAATGGGAGAGATGGGATCTTCTCTAATCCATCAACTACCTCCAGTGTGACACCCTCCCCCACCAACGAGGGCCACAAGCCACCTGGCTGAATCAGACGTTCAAGCCCTTGGAGAAAGTCTGAAGGGTGGATATATATCTCACCTCAGGGGGAAAAATTTTCCAAAGAGCAGGAGCCATGGCAGAAAATGCCAAGACTGATGGGGCTCATGGGATGCCCCTTCTGATGGCATACTGTGCCATCCCATTGGGGTGAGATGGTTCCTCAGACAGCCTGGACCATGTCATGCAGGGCTCTAAAGGTGATGACTAACAACTTGAATTGCCCCGAGAAGCAAAAAAAAAGTAGCCAGTGCCTCTTGCAGAGCAGTGATGTAACTAAGGTATCACTAGGGACACCAGGAACTACCCATAGTACTGCATTCTGCCCCAGTTGTAGCTTCCAAATGCTCTTCAAGGATAGCCCCATATAGAATGCATTGCAATAGTCCAAGCAGGAGATGTCTAGGACTTGAGTAATTGAACACGGGGACTCTTGATCCAGCAAAGGGTGCAACTGGCACACAACACAAAGTTGTATAAAGACCATCATAGATGTGACTGCCACCTATTCTTTGAACAGGACTTAAGATTTCAGGAGAACCCCAAAATTGTGGACCAGGTCTTTCAGGGGTAGTGCAAATCCATCTAGAACTAAAGATGTTAAATTTCCAGAGCCTGAAGATCCATGCAGCTAAAGCCATTTGGTCTTGCCAGAGATCAACCAAAGCCTCTGGTCTTCCATCCCCACAACTTTATTCCCTGAGTGATTAGATTGACCAACTTGTTGGCCTTTTGTAGCAGAAGGAGGTTGAGAAGTTTCCTCTCCCTCTCCCTTGGAGTTTTATGGATCCTGGTAGGGACTCCATACCTGCCATGGCTGCAGCCTTGGAACCCCCAACCTCTCTTCGCCCTTCTGGCTTCTCCTCCTGGATCTGGAAGAATATGCCGCTTTCAAGACGTGGGCCAGAGTCTTAATAACACTGTGCAAATGAAGATGAAACGAGATCCATGTCCTCCTCCATTCCTCTTCAGGCTCCAGTGGGGCTTTCTGGGTGCATCTTTTCCGACCTTTGACAGAAAAAATGTGCTTTGAAAAAGAACAGTGAAAATACCGATCTTCCAATTGCACATAGAGTTTGGTTTCAAAAGGATCTTCTTTCAGCCCTTTTTTCCACTGAAAAGCAAAGCTCCAAATACTATGGACATATTTGTAAAGGTTCTCCCGTCCTAGTACCAAATGTTCGATGCTTTCTAGTATCCAAACTTTCCCTTCAATGGTTCCTGGAATACTTTCAAAAGTTAACTGCAAAGTCTGAATTCTGTCCCAAATGTTAAGAGTTTCTATATAATTCACAAAGACATTGACTTGTCTCCACTTAGAGATGGCATCCATGAGGGGTGCTGTATGTCCAATCGCTGAGAATCGTCGTGATATAACAACACAAATTCCATTCCTGACAAGCATAGGAGTAAAAGTCCTCATGAAAGTTTCTCCCTCCTCTGTGTCTGAAGTAAAGAGCCCAATCAAGGTCCATCTGAAATGGAGGAGCAGTTGCACAATTGCTGGATATGTGATCCTTTTTTGGGGGAGTATCCGGTGGAAAAAAGGGAATTGACTTTTATCATTCAGAGCTTCTGAAACAGTTTCGTCACTGATCTGAAAAAGCAATGAAGAATGCTATGATGCACAACATGAAGTACAGAACTTTAACAAGACTATACATAAAAATAAAATAAAAAACAACTTATATTAAAAGGAATAAGAATAAAGAACGCAAATTATATTTCTGATACACTTTTCCAGTTTACCACAATAATAGCCACATATGCACATCTCAACTAAACTTTATTGTTCAAACAAATACTCTATTATATGTTGTTTTTGAGTTCTGACCACACAAGAAATATATATACTTTTTACAATAAAGATCACAATAGGTCATTGGACTGTTTTACAGTCCAAGATTCTTAGCTCCCTCTTCTTTATGCAATTGACATTGGAATATTAGATATGTGATTTCTTCTATCTCTGGAGCTCTGCAAATGCAAACATCTTCAGTCTAAGGGATTTGGTTAAGTCTTACATTAGTAACCATTGCTCAACTGTTGTTTCCATAACTAACTGTTCAAATATTGCTTGAGTAAATACTATCCTGAACATCAGAAAAAGGAAACAGATCACCTATATAACATCTTTCAACAAAATGGATATCCACGCAACTTCATCAAAAAGTGCCTGATCACCTAACCTAATGTAGCACTACCAGCACAATCTGTGAAAAGGATAACATTTCCTGTATCAAAAACAGACTGTTACAGGCACATGGCATTACTGTAGTGCACAAACCAACTAAACCTTCCAAAACATCCTGAGCAAACCAAAAGACCCAACAGTCCCAGAAGGAAAAAAAAACAGGACTCATCTACAACATAAAGTGTAAGGACTGCAACAGCCACTATGTAAGACAAACAGGCAGAAGACTAGCAGATCACATCCAAGAACATCAGCTAGCAGTCAGAAGACATGATGAAAACTCAATAATTTCACAACAAAGGGACATATTTAACTATAATTTCAAAAGGAAAACTGTGACCATCCTAGACCAAGCCAAATCCAAAAACCCTAGAGAATTCCAGGAATCCTGGCACTCTGAATTCCATAGACAAAATATGGTGCATTTATCACTCATTCATCACAATCCCACTCAGTTTTTCAGATGCACAAATACACAAACCAACCTGTGGGACTTTGTAGGTGCCTATTAATGTTGACATCTGGATAGAGATGTCCCTCTTAGCTCCATCAACAACAGCCAAAAGGTTTTCCTTCCTTCCACAGCTATAGTTGGGAACATTGGCTTGTCCAGTAGAAAGGATATCCAGCAAAGCATCTGAAGTGCCAAGGGTGCTGACATAGTTGTCATGGATGTTGTAGCCAAGTGTGAGATTTCCCAGAGGTTGGGGGGTCTTGTTGACCATTTGAATGGCAAACATCAGGATTAGCTGTTTAAAATAATTTGTCCTACTGTAAAAAGAAAATCATGTTATTACCATCATCATCAACAGAAGTAACTTTTTTTTTAAAAAAAAAAATCATATTTGCCTCCACAAGTCTACTGTGTCTTAAGCCAATACAGATCCAAAGCCCAAGGCAAATTATAGCTACCCATCAGCATGTAATTTTTATGAGTATTGAGAAGATGGGATGGAGATAGTCCCCCACCACGGTTAAGAATCAGAAATACACCATTATTTGTAAAAGTCCTAATTTTCATCTGCTCTATAACTTTTATTCAAAATTCAAACATTAAAGTATAACCATATAACTCTAACTATATAAACATCACCATAAAAAGAAGAGGATGTTCCATAAGTGACCCAGAAAAGCAACTGTAAAAAGAAGTCATCCTTTATTCCTCTAAGCATCAGGCATTGAATATCAATTACTAGTTATTTAAATATGGAAATGGGCTGGGCAGAGGCATCTGCAACCCTTTCAATCACTACTTTAAACCAAACTCAGCATCCAAGTGATGAACATAGTATTAGACGGGAATGCATAAATAATCTTGAATTATTTCAGGTTTTATTTGCCACATGATTGGATCTGAGTCTATTCCACAAAAGAAGACAAAAGAGGAAAGCAAATGAACTGCAAATGGAAGGAATGTAACTCACTAAATAACTTACGAGCGAGATGGACTAGAAGGAGCCATATTGAAAGGTAACATTATAGGTGATGATGTTGTTTCAGTGGTGACTATACCAACGAAATGATCTCCTGGCGTGTAATAGTTCCATGGTTTTTTTCCATCCTGGTTCTCAAAATTTAGTGGGCATTTCATTCTAAGCTTCACAGAGACTGCCTGAGATACCACTAGCAGCAGCAGAAACAGAGGAGGATAATTTATAGGGCTGAATCAATCCCCTTCCTGTTTCTAAAAAAGAATGAGGAAGAATTAGAACAATCCAAAGCTCTCTTGCTTTCTGGATTCTGACAGAGACAAACCAATCTTTAACTGGAAAGGAGAGAAAAGTACCTTCAAGACCACAATCTCTGTCTGTCCCAAAACTTGTGTCACATAGAGTGTGATCTATGGCATTTATCCTTTACTGATGCAAGATCCCTTTCTTGTTGCTTCAGTCTGATGTTAACATCAAAGGCAGTCACTGTGGCAGAAGGTGTCTCAAATACGAGGATGGTGATCATTACAGTGAGAAATAACTTCTCCTCTGGGGATCCTGAAGTTCTTCCCAGACTCCAAGTGCAGAAAGTCAACTGGAGAATAGCAAATAAGTGAAAAGTCACAAATACATCCCAGGGATTGTTGTGGTTCTTTCTGTCAGAACATGTACAGAAAGGGATGCTGGAGGAAAATAGTTCCACACACCTAGGTTATTGACTTTTGCTGTCCTTCATTGTGGTGTCTTGTCCCCAGAGATTGCTGAAGAAGGTCACCCAGATCTATGGAGTTTGGTTATATTCTGTGTTGATAACACAACTCTAATTCTGCCTGTCTTCTAATGCAAAGGAGGCAAACAGTATTTCTGAACCCTCCCTAATGTTAAGAGTAGGATCATTTTATGATTTTCTTTTCTGTAAGATTTTAAAATTCCTTGTGCCTGAAGTAAAATTTCATTACCCATCAGTTTTTATCCAATATTGAATAAGAATAACTAAGAAGCAGGAAAGTGACAGCCCGTGGACTGTATCATTGGGTAGAACATAGAATAATAGGGTTTGAAGGGACCATGAGGGTCCTCTAGTTCAATCCCATGCTTATAGCAAGATATCAGTCCAGACTTTCTTGATGGGATGGATACATGTGATCAGAGAAAGAATAAAAGAATAACAGAATTGGAACAGAATACTAGAATTGGAGGAGGTTGCCAGGGGTCCTCCAGACCAGCCCCCACCCAAGCAGGAGACCCTATACCATTTCAGACAAATACTATCCAATTTCTTTTTTAAAATCTTCACTGATGAAGCACCCACAATTTCTGGAGGCAAGCCATTCCACTGGTTAATTGTTTTTACTCTCAGGAAGTTTTTATTTAATGAAACATCTGCAAAAAATCAAGCAAGCTCAGAGAGTTCCAAGGACCCCTAGTTTCTCCTTATTTCTAGGTCCCAATTTTCAAGTCTATCAAGATCCTTCTATATCTTCTGAAGTGTTGGCTATTCCTGCCAGCTTGGTGTCATCTGCAAATTTGATGAGTTCCCCATCTATCCCTTCATCCAAATCATTGATGAAGATGTTGAAGAGCACTGGGCCCAAAACAGAGCCATGGGGTACCCCACTGCATACTTCCCCCCATGTAGATTCAGTTACATTGAGGACTGCACATTGAGTGCTATTGGTCAGCCAGCAACAAATCCATATGATTGTGATGCTGTCTAACCCACATTTTTCTATCTCATCAAGTAGTAGGTTGTGGCCTACTTTATCAAATGCCTTACTGAAGTTCAAGTAAATTATATCCACAGCATTCCTCTGGTTCACTAATTCTGTCACTTTGTCAAAGAAAGCAATAAGATTTGTCTGCCATGATCTATTTTTGAAACATTCATGTTGGCTTCTAGTTATGACTTTGTTTTCCTCTAGGTTAGGGGTGTCAAACTCCCATCCCACAGGCCAGTTTCATCATACTGAAGCCACACCCACCCCATTGCCGGCAATGCAAAAAGAGTCACGATACGTCACGACATGTCACGTGACGTGGCGAGTTTGACACCTGTGCTCTAGGTAGTTGCAGATTCATTGATTGATTATCTCTTCCAGAATTTTCGCAGGTATTGAGGTCAGGCTAATAGGTCTATAGTTTCCTGTATCTAATTTTTTTCTTTTTTGAAGATGGGAACTACATCTGCCTCTTTCCAGTCATTTGGTAATTCCCCAGTGCTCCAAGATCTTTTAAAGATATGGTTCAAGGGTTCTGCTATCATTTCTGCCAGTTCCTTCAGAACTTTGGGGTATAACCCATCTGGTCCCATTGATTTGAACTCATCTAAAGTGGATAGGTGTTCTCTTACTATTTTTTTTTGAGTTTGACCAGACACATGTAAGAGCCCATGTTAGAGATTACCTCATGCGGATAAAGGTGGCAAATCAGCAATATTTTCCCACAATTATTGTGTCTGCTGATAACATGTAGCAGATGATAATAATAATAATAAACTTTATTATGGTCATAGACCAGCAATAGCCATCACTTTTTACAATATATTAAATAATAATAATAATAGTAAAAATAGTACTAACATTAATAGTAAATAATAACATCCCTGTTAAGAAAATACATGTTCTCAAAATGTTAGGGTCACTCCCTAGTTTACGTGAGTGGATAGCCGATTAATGTGTGAGTAAATATAATGTTCCAAACATT
>NW_015388379.1:58020-59325 GCF_001527695.2 Protobothrops mucrosquamatus
AAATTGATTAAATAATGCTTGATCGTTTGGGCCCATCCTAGCGTTTAAGTCCCCCCCAATAATTATTGCTGCTGTGGGATATTTATCTAAGCAGCCCAGGATAAAATCTTCTATACCCTCCCAGATCTTATTGATCAGATTATTCTTGTTGAATGGGGGAATATAAATATTAAAAAGCAAGATCTCCAGCTGTTTAAATGTATTTAGAGTGATCTTATCCTTATTGGTTAGGAAAAGCCACTATCTGTTGAGCTCTGAAGGATTACACTACCTCAGGGGTGTCAAACTGCTGGCCCGCAGGCCGGATGTGTCATGCCGAAACTGTGCCCATCCCATTGCTGGCAATGGAAAAAAAGTTGTGATACGTCGTGACACATCATGTGACGTTGCGAGTTTGACACCCCTGGGCTACCTGGAGGATAAAATTGCTCAAATTTGCTCTGACCTAGGCAAGGCAGGTAACAGATGCCTGAGGCAGGGTTAGGTGGAGAGATCAGGGAGGAGCTTAAGCTGGTGACTCTTGAGGATGAAGTGGCCAGAGAAGTGACTCACCGATACTGTATGGCCATGCTATAATGTCAGTCTCTATGATGGAAGGGGTGGTACCTCCTTCCATGAAAGAATTGGTACTATACTCGTCCTCAATAGACTGAACCTGAACCTAACAACTTTCAGTAATTATCAAGTAGGTTAGAAGCACAGGGATAAACTCAGCAAATTATTCTCCCTAAAGCTCCATTTTAAACTGCCTTCCTTGTTGTTGTTTTTTAAATATACGGTTTAGGTGAATTTCAGAGTAGGTCTATTATGATTAAGCTACGTCAGAATGGTCATAACTAGAAAATCATTTCTCTTATGACTCCCATATTGTCCCACTTATTTTCATGTTGGGGCCAATATCTCCAAAGCATTTACAAACTACTCAAGGGTTTTTCTCTTCTATGTTGCCCTATCAAACTTCATTATAGTTGCCTTAGTTGTAAAAAAATTTACCCAAGAGATAAACCTTATAAATGCATGGAGTGTGGAAAGAATTTCAAGATTAGTTGCTTCTAAATTAACTTCTGTGGGGAAATTTTCCTTTTAACTCCTTTAAAGAATAAGCCTGTCATGTGTCTGAGTAACGAAACACTTAAAAGGACTTTCAGGCATGTTTTCTCCTAAAAGCTTTTATTCATGTTAAAATACGTCAGCACGGCATGGTGGAATGCATAGAACTGCTTCTCTTCCGTTACGCATAGCATTCCAAACATTTCCCTCCCACCCTTTTTTGGGGTCATGGTTCACATCTTCCAATCAACTTGA
>NW_015388379.1:62564-64340 GCF_001527695.2 Protobothrops mucrosquamatus
GGCCTAAAGTGCCCTGCAACGTCCGTTGACTCAAGAGGGGGGTTAGGCCCTATAGGCAGTCTCACGGTTCTCATTCCTTTCTCCCACCAGATGAATGGTTTCCATTTGTCTAACCAGGCTAACCCTAGGACCACCGCCTCAGTCATTTTTGGAGCTACCAGGAAGCGAATAAACTCCCAATGTGCACCTATTTCTAGGCATAAGGGCTCAGTTAATTGTGTGACAAAAGTCCCTCCCATCAGGGAGCCATCGGCTTGCTCAAACCTCACCGGTTCGGAAAGCTGTTTTGCCTGTATGCCCATTTTCATTGCAAACTGCCGACTAATGATGCAGCGGGTGCATCCAGTGTCAATTAGCACATTTAAGTCCATTTGTGCCCCAGTCTTAGGGATTATAAGCTTGGCGGCCAGTGAAAAAGACGGGATTTGTCGACTCACCATCGGATCGTTCTCTCCTTCATCATCGCTGTCAAAGGAGGGTAGATCAGGGGCGGGTCCAACCGGAGTCCCAGTGTCCTCCTGCGTGAGCCGGTTGGATTTTTCTCTCGTTAGCCGCTGAGCAGGCTTCTTTCGCCTTGCTGGTTCTGGTCCGCTCTGCCATCGGGGGTAGGGGATTGGACAGGTGGCCGCTCGATGTCCTTCTTGTCCACACCGGAAACACGTGAAGGAAGGGTGTGTTGGTGGCCTGGGTCTTTCAGCCAATGTCGTAGTTGAGGGTTTTCGTGGGGTTGATGGCTGTCCGGGTAACTCTGGTTGCGGCTCGGGTTCGTGTGGAGGAGGCTTCTTATAGCGAGAGAGCTTAACGTCTAGCTTCACTGCTGTCTGGTACCACTCATGTAGCCGATCAGGTACGTCTCGATATATGCAAGCTTGAGAGAGGTGATCGTCTAATCCCTCAACAAAGTATTGAACCAGGGAATGTTCGGACCACCCCTCTGTTCGGCCTGCTAACTTGCGGAACTCTCGCACGTAATCCAGGGCAGGTCTTCCAGCTTGTTTTATTTTGTGAATTTGTCTTGCTGCTTTGAGACCTATGGATGGGTCCTCAAATCGTTCTTTCAGACCTAGGAGGAAAAGGTGGGGATCTTCCAATTCGGGGGCTTGCTCACTATATAAATTATTCAACCATTCAGCTGCTTCTCCTTCTAAGTTGGATGCAAATATGTCGACCATGGCACCTGGGTCCAGATAATGGTAGGCCCACCAGTTCAGGTGAGTGCGCCCTTGGTTGAGAAAGAAAATCAGCTTCTCTGGGTCTCCATCGAAGGTTGCCTTGAAGGGTGGTGCAAAAACAGGTTGTTGCAGTCCCCACTGGGGTTGTTGATGCTGGCCCCACCCCGGTTGTTGATCCCATGGCTGCTGGGCTCCCTGCTGTTGATGTGGTGCCCCCAGTTGCAGTTGGCCCCTTCCTGCCTGCCAATCCCAAGGCTGGTGGGCTCTCTGCTGTTGGACTGCAGGGGGTGGTGATGCCCTCTGCTTTTGTAGGCCCTGCAATGATTGCTGGACATGCTGGGCCTCCTCCATCTGCAAGCTGACCGGCTGCAGTTCTCCTGGCTGTTGCATCGTCTGAAGCTGCCGTAAAGCTTCTATTAGCTGTGGTAAGCTTAGCTGCTGCTGATTACTCCTCTGGGGGGGTAGCTTGGTTTCACCTTGCTGTAGGGGCCCCAGGCTGGGGTTTTCCCTCTCTGTAGGGCTGGAAGTTTTGGCAGGGGACCCCAGGGGTTGTAAAACAGTTCGTTCTGCAGGGGTGGGGCTGGGGGCCTCCCTCCACAGGAAC
>NW_015388379.1:64951-69787 GCF_001527695.2 Protobothrops mucrosquamatus
ATTCCAAACATTTCCCTCCCACCCTTTTTTGGGGTCATGGTTCACATCTTCCAATCAACTTGAAAGATGTGATTTACTTCCGGTTTCTTTCTCCCGGGCTATCCCTATGCTCCTCCCTCTCTCCTAGTTGCTGGTTTAACTATATATATACCAGACAGTTCTGCACATTGTCAAAGCAAGAATATACAGTATTTGCAGCATTGACAAAGCCAACCTTACGGGGTCCATAAGAGTCAACTTGCCAGAAAGCCAATAATGGAAAACAAGGTAGAAAGACTTTGGGGGTCTTTTGAGAGATTTTGAAATCCTAAATGAGGGGGTAAAGCTGGGAAATGATATGCCAAACCTGTCAGGAAGTTACAGGCTATAAATAAATGTCTGCTACTGGAAATTCCTCACAAGAAGTCAGAAAGTCTGTTCAGCAACTCAGCCCAGAGAAGCTGGAACTGGAGGCTGTGAGAGAGGAAGCCATGAAGAAGATGGAACTTGGAGCTGAAATGAACGGAGATTGCTGAGAAAGAGCACCTCAGGAGAAAGAGAAGGAGCACCAAGACCAGTGAGAGAGTTGCAATACCATGTCATCTTCACTTACTCTCTTCTTCCCAGTAGAACCCATAACTTGTGGAAATGGAAATACCAATTCATAAAGAACCATGAAAGAGATGAGATTCAGACCTCACTAATTAAATTTGAAGATACCTGCCAAGCTTACACCACTATGAAGCCCAGGAAATGACTTATATATCTCTTGTCTTGAAGAGTTGCTTTTGGAATTATTTCCCTGCTTTGAAAGAGCTGCCTTTGTCTTTCTGGGAAAAAGAGCTTTCCATAACAAAGGAAAAAAATTAACTTTTTATTGACTATTTTTATTTTTGGTTACTTTGGGGCCCTGGAAAAATCCTTATCATAGAACTTTATTATTATATCTTCTAAGCTGGAGAATATTGTTTTCCTATGTCTTGGACTTATTTTTTTAAAGGGATAAATCTTTATTATTTGAAGGAAAAAAAACAACTCTATGAGAAGCCTGAAAAGAGATTTCACAGCTCTTTGACTTTGATAACATCATTTTTGTTGTCTGGAAGAGACTTTCATAGTTTATTGAGGACACCGTGTGGAGAAATTTAAAATTGCAACTGTCTTTTGTTTTTGTTTTTGGTCTAATGATGAGATTGGTTTTGGAAAAGAAAAAGAATTCACAGCTGTTATTTGTGGGGGTGGACACTGATTAAATGTTTTGGAATATAGCCTCCACTAAAAGATAACAGGATTGGTCTTAGTTACTATTGAAATGGAGAAATCTAATTTACAATTCAACTGTAAACTCATACTGGATAAAATCTATGAAGTTACTGAGGAAATATGTTTCCAAATAAGAGAGAGTACTACAGAAATAATAAACAGAAATTCTACTGTGAACTTACAAACCAACCTTCAGACTTTATTTGATCATTCTATAGACCAAAAAGCAATAGAAGAGGAATTAATTTACACTAAAGAAGATTCTATTTCATTCTACATACAACCTATTGAGACTTTGGATGACCAAAAAATGATTGTAACTAAACTATCTACAATTGCAAAACTAACAGAAATGGACTTGAAATTACAACTGTTGGAGAATTATGACAACTTTGATAATCAACTACTAACTATAAAATTGGACATGATTGAGTGTTTTATGCAGCAGACAGGAGCTAGGCGTCAAAAATAGAGGATGGGAGGTTTTTTTTACTGACCCAAATGACATTACAAGCAATAATGGGAGATCTATTTGCTGAAACAGAGGCCTTGTTATGGAAACCTGCTTGGCATAAAAAGAAAGCCAGAATAAGACTAAAAAGAGAAATTTAAAATTATATGTAATGGATTAAAAAGGTTTTGAGAAATTTGGATTGATTTAAGGATTAAGATTTAGAGTTGAAAATCTGTGATTATTAGAATATATATGTAAAACAGAGTAAGAATGTATCTTTTGGAATAATATGTTTATTTGTATGAAAATTATTTTGTCATGGAATGAGAATAAGAATATGAAAGAGGTTTTTAGAGTCTCGGATTGATTTAACAATTTATTGAGTGTGTTAAGTTAGTAAGATGATGTTTTGTGTAATAATAGGTGTGTTCTTTTTTTTTACATATGATAACTATTTGGATGAGATTTAAATGCTATCTGAAGAAATAAGAGAGATTTGTGATAAAATCAATGATTTATGAGATTAAGAATTAGAATATATCTGGATTTGTATTTTAGAAGCGATACCCAAAGTGATAATATGTTTATCTAAGATTAAATTGGACTATGGTAACTGTAAATTAATAAAGTTCAAAAACAGGATTAGGACCTATAGAAATGTAATGTAGAAATGGATTATGTTAAATAGGTTATATTATTTGAGGGGAATAGAGAGGGAACATTTAATGTATTTACTTGAGGTATTATATGATTTTGTTTCTGGATGATTGATCACCCAACTACCACGGTGTGTCTTGAGCATTCTATTGTAAAAGTTAAAAAACCAATGCAATTATATAAAAAAAGAGTTGCTTAAGTCAAATATTGGTTGACATGTGTGCTGAGGAAAAGGAGGCAAACCAATAGTTTAAAAATATAATATTTATTTGTTTGTTTGTTTACTTATTTATTTATTTATTATTAATGTATTTGATGATTATCCTGAATTTTCATTTAACTAACAAACTTCACATATTTATTTCCTTCAGTTTTAATAAACATAAGTTGTCAAGCAAATCCAAAGGAAGAATATATAACCAATAATAATGGATAATTAGAAGTTATCAGCCTAAGAAACTATTTCACAATCGTTCCCCTGCTTTTGTCATTAGATGTTCCTTAGTGTTTAGATCTGGTGTCAGGATGATAATGTAGCACTTGGGAAAGAAGATGCAGCTCAGTAGTCCAGCACCGGAGGCCAAGATGGAGAAGACCTGCACGGCCACCATGTATTTTCCTTTAGTGCTCAAGTAGGTGGGGAGGAAGGAAACCCAGACACTGAAGAAGACCAGCATGCTGAAGGTGATCAGCTTGGCTTCATTGAAAGCTCCAGGCAGGTTCCTGGCCAGGAAAGCCACAGTGAAGCAAATTGCAGCAAGGAAGCCCATGTAGCCAAGAACAACATAAAACATGGTGACAGAGCCTTCGTTGCATTGAAGGATAATCTCTTCAGGCTGGGAGTGCAGATCAAAGTCAGGAAATGGGGGAGAAACTCCCAACCACATGGCACAGATGAGAATTTGGACAGCAGAACAAGAAAGGATGATGGAGTTGGCCAAGCTCTTCCCCAACCATCTTGTCACTTTATTGCCTGGTTTTGAGGCTAGGAATGCTAGCACTACTGTGATTGTTTTGGCCAAGACAGATGACACGGCTACTGAGAAGACAATGCTGAACACTGTTTGTCGGAGAAAGCAGGTGACTTTCCTTGGTCGGCCAATGAAGAGCAAGGAGGATAAGAAGCAAAGCAGAAGGGAGACCAGGAGGATGTAGGAGAGGTCCCGGTTGTTGGCTTTGACAATAGGAGTTTCAAGGTATTTAATGAATATGAATAAAACAAAGCCTGTGATTAAGAACAAGAGTAGAGCAAAGGAGATGAGGATGATGCTGAGATGTTCTTCATAGGACAAGAAGGTGATTCTTTTGGGGATACACTGGATTCGGTTCTCAGTTGGATATTGATCATCTGGGCACTTGGTGCATTTTGTGGTATCTGAGAAAAGAAAGTAATATTTCAAATTTTAAAAAAAACTTTGGATAAGATGTGATATAGAGAGACACAAAAGTCTCAGTAAATGGAATATACTTAAACTACAACAACAACAAAAATCCCCAATACACACAGCTATAAAAAGAACAACAACAACAAAAATATAAAATTAAAAGAAGATCCATAAAGTGATATTTTAGGGAATAGATTGTTTGCATGCCAATTTTATCTGCTCTGGTGGGACAAGCAGATATCCTCAAGGAGAGGAAACCCTGTAGATACCCTGGTTCTGTCTCATGGAGGGTTTGAAATGTGAATTAAATTGCACCTGGAAAGAAACTGGGATTCTGTGGAGCCTGCACAGAACACATGGAAACTCAACACTGTGCATGCTTTTGCATTTTGGACCATTTTATAAATTCCAGGTGGTTTTCAAGAGCAATCCTATGAGTATGGGATAAAAAGATAGAAACAGAAAACTGATGGCAGAAAAAGACCTATTGCTGCATCCAGTCTGCCCCTTGAGTTTTTTGTTTTCTTATTTATTTAATATTTTATTTCATTTTTTAAAAAAAAATTCAGATGATGGACATATGTTTATCCCAAAAACCTTTAAACTCAGTTACTGATGATTGACCGACCAACCATGCTCTCAATAAACTGCTCCAAAACTATTGGGCAGAGGATAAAAGTTGTCTAACATGGTTGGATCCATGGAGAACCACTTGAGAAGGGTTGCAACACTGACTATTTCAGGACAGGTTGTACAGCCTCTTCACAAAAAAAATATCATTGACTATCCTGAAATTGAGAGTGTCTCCTAACTATTAGGCCTTCTAGAAATTCCTTCAAATGTGATTCTTTCAATGGTCCTGGGGATCCCCTGGTAACAGTGCCTCATGTGCTGGTTGAATGGTAGGTAGCATCTTGATGTACTCCTCTCTTGCTTTCTTAGCATTTATACCTCAATGTTTTAATTTTTATTATTGGTTTGATTGTATTCCACCAAGAGTCACTTTGTGTGAAATAGCCATATAAACTTGATAAATAAATTTGAAAAAACATCTTAAGGAAGATTAATTCATAAATAAATTCAACAACAGGAACTGAG
>NW_015388379.1:70189-71240 GCF_001527695.2 Protobothrops mucrosquamatus
CTTTTAGAACCACAACTATATTCCTTTTTTTTTTTTTTTGGTGTTATATCTCACTACATTATTTAACAAGAAAAAAAATTGGAGATATAAGAAAAGGTGGAAAGGAAATATTTACTTGATGATTTTATACTGAATCTCCCTTTATTGTTCCTCCCAATTAGATATTTCAGCTTATAAGAATATATGATCTTACTAAAGATTAACTGATCAAATGAATGATTGATCGATGCATCTATCAGCCTGTAATGTAAAGTTGGTTTAGGTAAACAAAACCCATTGATCTAAACAATCAAACTTACATGTGTCTTTAAGAGGCATATTGATCAAAGTTTCCCTATGGTGTCACGCACCTTCCTGAGTGGAGATGGTCCCCTCTGGACAAGGAATGCAGTCATAGCAGCAAAATGGCTCTCCTTTTCGAGCCTGCTTGACAAATCCAGGAAGGCATTTTTCCACACATTTAGACTGAGGCAAAGACTAAAAAGAAAAAGAAGAAATGCCAAAGAAAATATGTCAGGGCTCACCATCCATGTAAGATGGAGGTAGACATGAACATCAGCCAAGTCATCTCTGGACTTCATGTAGGCAAATACAAAATCTTTGACCACTTCCAAACGGTTCCAAGATATACAATTGTAGGCAGATGCCTCATTCAGTTCCTCCCTGTTTTTCTGATTTATCAGATTACAATAAAGTAGCTTTCTACTTAACAAAGTTTGGAGGGATGAAATTGAGAAAAGATTTAAGCATTAAGTGGCAACCGGTGGGTTCCTCCTCATTGTAGAATTAACATGCATTCGTCCATTCTTCATACATGCTTTATTTTAAAATATAATATCTAAAATACTAAATTTTAGAGTAAACTTTATTTTAAAAATGTATTAAATTTTAATTTCATTGGATTTATTGAAATAATAGAATAAAACTGTGGTGAAAAAAGAAACTTCTGACTAGTAGGATCTGGAAATTATCTCCCAGTTAAGATAAAAAGGAAAATTTCCTTACAAATAAGGGCTGTCAACCTTAAAGATATTCTTCATTCAGATATATA